>NW_007253390.1:1620422-1625625 GCF_000164805.1 Carlito syrichta
CTTGGAAGGGTTGAGGCGGAAGGATCGCTGGAGCCCAGCAGGTCGAGGCTGCGGTGGCCGGGAGCAGTCACTGCACTTCAGTCTAGGCGACAAAGTGAGACTCCAACTCAAAAAAAAAACAAAAAAAAAACAAACAAAAAGAAAGTCTTAATAATTCTTGATCAGGGACCCCAGGGCTGCACATTTTCATTTTGCACTAGGTCCTGCAAATTCTGCAGCCAGTTCCTGGTCTAATAGAACAGGAGCAAGCCTGGCTCGGTGGCTCAGCCTGTAGTCCCGCGCCTTTGGGAGGCTGAGGAGAGTGGATTGCCTGAGCCCACGGGTTTGAGACCCGCCTGGGCAGCGAGACCTCATCTCTACAATAAATAAAAAAATCAGCCGGCCGTGGTAGCGCATGCCTGTAGTTCCAGCTACTCGGAAGGCTGAGGCAAAAGGATCACCGGAGCCCAGCAGGTCGAGGCTGCGGTGGCCAGGAGCGGCCACTGCACTCCAGTCTGGGCGACAGAGTGAGACTCCAACTCAAAAAAAAAAAAAAAGAGAGAGAACAGGAGCAGAGGACGTCAGGGGTAAAGCTGAACTCCGCCCTCCTGGCTTCTTCATCTTCAGGAATGGCACCCTCAGCTGCTAGACACTGAGACAACAGCCTTGGCCATTCCTGCTCCCTCACTATGTTCCCACCACCCTCCTTCCCAGCACATCTCAGAGGAGCTATCTCACCATCCCCTCGCCACTATTGTGGTTGGGGCCACTATCATCAGTTGCCTCCCAACTGATCCTCCTGCCACCCTCCTTCCTTCTCTCCAAGCATCTGCACTCTGTAGCCAGAAAGATCTTTTGAAACATGAAACCAATCAATGGTTTCCTTGCTTTCAGAATGAAATGCAGAATTCTTAATGTGGCACACAAGGTCCTCTGGGCCTGACCTGTGCCCGCCTCTGTGTGCCCTCCCCGCCATGCCTGCACTCCAGGCACAAGTGAAGAACAGCTGTACCAGGCTCTCCAGCCTTGCTACCTTTATGCATCTATGATGTCCTCTCCCTTTCCTCTCTTTCTAGCTAACTCTACTCCTCCTCCTCCTTCTTTTTAGCTTTTTTTTGGGGGGTTGGAGTCTCACTCCTTTGCCCAGGCTGGAGTGCAGTGGCACAGCACGCTCACGGCCACCCCAGCGTCGAACTGCTAGGCTCTGGCGTAGCCAGAACTACACGCACTACCACGCCCGGCTAATTTTTTATTTATTGTAGAGACGAGGTCTTGCCAAGTTGCCCAGGCGGGTCTCGAACCCGTGGGCTCAGGCAATCCACTCACCTTGGCCTCCCAAAGTGCTGGGATTACAGGCTGAGCCACTGAGCCCAATCCTTTTTAGTTTTTTATTATGGAAAGGTCAATTGTACCCCAAACTAAAAGAACAGCATGGTATTGACTGCCACGCTCCAACAATCCTCGACACCTGGCCAACTCGCTTCATCTATGTGCCCATCGGTTTCTCTCCCATCCTCATATTATTTGAAAGCAAACTCTAGGTATCCGTATTTCAGTGTGTGTCTACTAAAGACAGAAACTTTTCAAAAAGATGGCTATGATGCCATGATCTCACCTACACGACTAATGACAGTAGTTCTTCCTAACAATCTGTCCACACTCAGCTAAGCATCCTCTCACTGGCCCTCACCTAGTCCCTGGGTTAGGGAATCCCTTTTCCCTGCCTGCTATGCCCTGCAGCAGGTTGAGCTCAGGGCTATCTTTGCACTTGTCACTGTTTACTCACTTGTCCCTGGATTACATGGTGAGCCACTAGAGGGCAAGGATAGAACACTTTGCAATTAATAAATATTTGCTAGAGTGAAATGCAAATATTTAAATTCTACCTACAGTGTCCTTTCCAAGTAATTTGTTCTTGAATACTTCCAGTATTTTGGAGGGGGGGGATTGGAGTCTTACTCCGTTGCCCAGGCTAGAGTGCAGTGGCATGCTCATGGCCACCACAGCCTCAACCTGCTAGACTCAGGCAATCCTTTCACCTCAGTCTTCCAAGTAGCTGGAACTACAGGTGCACGCTACCACCCCCAGCTAATTTTTTGATTTATTGCAGAGACAAGGTCTTGCCAAGCTGCCCAGGCTGGTCTTGAACCCCTGGGCTCAGACAGTTCTCTCACCTCAGCCTCCCAAAGTGCTGGGATTACAAACTTGCGCTCAAGCCACCATGCCTGCCCCCACCTCCTTTTTCTTCTTTATTAAGTTGACTGTATGTCAGAAATCCCTGCTGGTTCCGGTTGTGTCCTGGGGGCCATATAAAATAAGGCTACTCCTTCGCTTATATATGAATGCTCTGTATATAGCTGAGATTTATTTTGTCTTCTTCCAGAGGTTGCTCTTCTCTAGGCTACAAAAGTTCATCTGTTAGACTGAGCCCATCTTTCCAATCTGACTAGAACTTTTTAGGTCCTGATTTTGCTAGTCAGGGGAAGAACCCAGCAGATACACAGTCGGGGGTGGGGGAACAGAGAAGGTGAGAATGAAACTTTCCCTCCAAAGAAGGTCATTTGGGCATAGGAAGCCTCTCAACAGGGGTTTCCTATGACCAAAACCAGGGCAAGGAGGGTATTGCAACAGTCTAGGCAAGGAACTCTGAGCTCTTGAGCGAAGGCTGAGCAGTGAGCACAGAGGAGGGGAGATATGTTCCATAGATACTTCTCGGGTACAGCTAATCAGCTCATTGAGATGGAGGACGACAAGGAGGCGTGGGGGAGGATGCCATGGTTTTCAGTTTGGGAGACTGGATAGAGAGTGATGCTTATAACCATGACAGGCAATAAGGAGGGAGAGATGAGGATGGCAATTGAGAAGATGAATTGTTCTGGTGCTGACAAAGTTTAAATGCCTAAAACGTTGGCATTAATAAGGATCTGAGGCTGAAGAAAGAGATCTGGGCTTGAGAGGTAGATGTGGGCATCAGTGGTGTATAAGAAGCAATGAAAACCACAAGAGTAACCACAACGACTGTGAAAAGTGATTCATCAGGAAGAGGAAAGATACTTAAGGAATAGGAGCAAAAGCATTGACGCATTATTTAATAAAATAAAATACATATCCCTTGAGACTGGCAAACCCACTAGATATACTTCATACCCACTAAGTATCTATAATAAGACAGACAATGCCAAGTGTGGTGGCTCACACCTGTAATCCCAGCACTTTGGGAGGCAAGGGTGAGAGAAGTGCCTGAGTCCAGGGGTTCCAGACCAGCCTGGACAACGTGGCGAGACCTCATCTCTATAATAAATTTAAAAATTGGCCAGATGTGGTGTTACGCACCTGTGGTTCCAGCCACTTGGAAGGCAGAGGCAGAAGGATCACCTAAACCAAGCAGGTTGAAGCTACAGTGACTGTGAGTGTGCCACTGTACTCCAGCCTGGGTGACAGAGTGAGACTTCTACTCAAAAGAAAAAAAAAGAAAAGAAAGACAATAATAAGTGTTGATAAGGAGGTGGAGAAATTGCAACCTTCATACATTGGTGATAAGAACATAAATGGTGCAGCCATCTTGAAAAACAGTCTGGCCGGGTGTGGTGACTCCCACCTGTAATCCCAGCACTTTGGGAGGCAGAAGCAAGAGGACTGCCTGAGACTAGGACTTCGAGACCAGCTTGGGCAGCATGATGAGACTTTGTCTCTACAATTTAAAAAAAAAAAATCAGTTGGGCATGATGGCACATGCCTGTGGTTCCAGCTCCTTGAAAGGCTGAGGCGGAAGGATCACCTGAGCCCAGCAAGTCGAGGTTGCAGTGGCCGTGAGCATGCCACTGCACTCTAGCCTGGACAACAGAGTGAGACTTCAACTCAAAATAAAAGGAAAACAGTTTGGCAGTTCCTCAAAAAGTTAAATATATGGCCCAATAATCCCATACCTAGATATATACTCAAGAGAAGTAAAAATGTCCACACACAAATGTATACACAAATGTTTAAAACAGCATAACTCATAATAGCCTCAAAGTAGAAACCACCCAAATGTTTACTAACAGATGAATGAACAAATAAAATGTGGTATATCCATACAATAGAATAATATTCAGCCATAAGCAGGAATAAAGTACCATGCTATACCACAAATGAACTTGAAAATAGAATAATTGAAAGAAGTTAGATCTAAAAGACCATGCATGATGTGATTCCATGTATATGAAGTGTCCACAATAAGTGTCCGTGAGACAGAAAGTAGATTCGTGGTTGCCAGGGATGGCGTGAGGGGAGATGAGGAGAGACTGCTGATGGGTACAGGATTTCTTTTGGGGGTGGTGAAAATAATCTGGAATTAGGTAGTGGTGTTGGTTGTACAATTTTGTGAAGATTCTAAAGAGCCACGGAATTGAACTTTTTAAAAGAGTAAATTTTATGGAATCTGAGTTATGTCTCAATAAAAAAAATTTTTGATTAAAAAATGGGCTGGATGTGGTGGCTGCACCTGCAATTCCAGCACTTTGGGGTGCAGAGGTGAGAGCCAGCCTGGGCAGCTTGGCGAGACCTCGTCTCTACAAGAAATCAAATAATTAGCTGGGCATGGTAGTGCGCCTGTGGTTCCAGCTACTCAGAAGGCTGAGGCAAAAGGATCATCTGAGCCCTGCAGGTTGCGGCTGCGGTGACCGTGAGCGTGCCACTGCACTCTAGCCTGGGAGACAGAGTGAGATTCCTATGCCCCTCCCCCAAAAATGTGAATTTAAAAATTTAAAACAAATTCTGATCTTAATTACATAAAAATGATAGAAAGGCTATATTAAACAAAATCTGATGTTACATACTGTGCATATCTTTTCTTAACTTCTAAGGGATAAAGCTTAAATAAATAACTAAAAAAACAAAAAGCCAGAAAACAAACAACCAAACCAACTATCTTCCAGGGACCGTGGTTACATACACTATATTGAAAACCAATGGAAATAATGTGAACTACATATGTAACTTTAAATGTTCTAGTAGCCACATTTTAAAAAGCAAAAAGACACAGTGACTTTAATAATATATGCTTGAACCCATCCAAAATATTATCATTTCAACATGTAATCCATATAAAAGTATTAAGATATTTTAGCCCAGCCGGGCTCAGTGGCTCAGCCTGTAATCCCGCGCCTTTGGAAGGCTGAGGTGGGTGGATTGCCTGAGCCCGTGGGTTCGAGACCTGCCTGGGCAGTGAGACCTCATCTCTACA
>NW_007253390.1:1625645-1626814 GCF_000164805.1 Carlito syrichta
AAGGCTGTGGTGGCCGGGAGCTGCCTCTGCACTCCAGTCTGGGCGACAGAGTGAGACTCCAACTCAAAAAAAAAAAAAAAAAAAAAAGATATTTTAGCCCAGGTGTGGTGGCTCATGTCTGTAATTCCAACACTTTGGGAGGCTGAGGCTGCAGAGAGCCATGATTGTGCTGCTGCTCTCTAGCCCAAGCAACAGAGTGGAAGCCTCAACTCAAAAAAATAAAGGTATTTTACATTCCTGCTAAGTCCTTGCAATTCAGTGTGAATTTTATCGTTGTAGCACATCTGAATTCAGACTGGCCACATGTCAAGTGCTGGACAGCCACATGTGGCAAGTGCTTACCATATCGAACAGTGTAGAGCTGGGACTGTTGTCACTTCCCATGCAGGCCAGTGTGATTTTCCTGTTTATTTTTGTTTGTGATGACAATAAAAAAGCCCTAAATAATACAGGGCTTATGTGATTGGCTCCAGTGTCATTGGGAACAGGCAACCTGAAGAGACCACAGCTTCCTTCACAGCCAGGGCTGGGAAGAAGAACCTCCAG
Source organism: Carlito syrichta (assembly GCF_000164805.1). Classification (NCBI taxonomy): domain Eukaryota; kingdom Metazoa; phylum Chordata; class Mammalia; order Primates; family Tarsiidae; genus Carlito; species Carlito syrichta. The sequence goes on from NW_007253390.1 coordinate 1,626,192, forward strand.
GGTGTGAGGAGGTGGCAACTTTAGGATGGGAGAGGAGCCATGTAAGTGAGTCTCTGGGTCTTCAGTGAGGGGGATGGGTGGAAAAGGGAGCCAGGGCACAAGGATTCTGCTGGAGGGAGACAGAAGTGATTCCTGATGGTGCTTCCATGGAGTCTCTGGGAGGACAGCACAGAAGGCAGGCCAGTACCCACCTCAGAATGGAGAGGGTTTCCAGGGTACAGCACTGTGACAAGAAAGCTGCCCGGTGAGACAGCCACCAGACATAAGCAGCACCTATCCTAGAACTGTACACACAGTGATGCTTCACAAATGCTGAACGAAAAAAATCCATCTTCCATTCAAGTGGAGGTTCAAAAGGAAGGCTGAAGGAACAGACTTTTTTTTCCTGTTAAGTTATGCACAGGGCCGGGCTCGGTGGCTCAGCCTGTAATCCTGGCACTTTGAGAGGTCGAGGCAAGTGGATTGTCTGAGCCCACGGGTTCAAGACCCACCTGGGCAACTTGGCGAGATCTCGTGTCCACAATAAATGTAAAATTAGCCAGGCGTGGTAGCACATGCCTGTAGTTCCAGCTACTTGGAAGGCTGAGGCAGAAGGATCACCGGAGCCCAGTAGATCGAGGCTG
>NW_007253390.1:1626834-1635439 GCF_000164805.1 Carlito syrichta
AAAAAAAAAAAAAAAAAGTTATACACAATTGTTGCAACTCGAGGTCAAAAGGAATAGTTCAGGCTGGGCTCAGTGGCTTAGCCTGTAATCCTGCACTTTGGGAGGCCGAGGTGAGTGAACTGCCTGAGTCCACAGGTTCGAGACCCGTCTGGGCAACTTGGTGAGACCTCATCTCCACAATAAATCAAAAAATTAGCTGGGCGTGGTGGTGCACGCCTGTAGTTCCAGCTACTTGGAAGGCTGAGGTGGAAGGATCACCAGAACCCAGCAAGTCGAGGCTGCGGTGGCCGGGAGTGGCCACTGCACTCCAGTCTGGGTGACAGAGTGAAACTCCAACTCAAAAAAAAAGGAACAGTTCAGAGCTGCTGCATTGGCTCCTGCCTCTAATCCCAGCTGCTCAGGAGGCTGAGACAGGAGGATTGCTTGAGCCGAAGAGTTAGAGGCTACACTATTCACTCTAGCCTGAGCAACGGAGTGACACCCTGTCTCTAAAACAAACGAAAAACAACAACAAAACCATTCAAGACCTTCCTCAGTCACTAGCTGGGTGACCTTTCTAAGCTTCAGTTTCTTCATCTGTGAAGTAGATTAAAACCTACCTACCCTATCTACTCTACAAGGCTGATGAGAATCTAATGACATACTGTGTGTGGAAGCCCATAAAGCTCAACAGACATGAGGCCTTAGGCTCCATTATCATTGAGTCTGGTTGAGCTGGGGCATGCTGTGTGAAGTCCCAAGACAGCAACCAAGTACTGACCTATTGGCTTCTGGGTGTAAGATACTCTTTTTCTACTTTCTTGAAAGGAGACCTGGCGTTGTGTGGCTCTGGTTTTGGTTTGGCATGGAATGTCTTTGGGGCAGGGCCCTCTGGAAGCAGGAGGATGACAAATTGACCTTCCCTTCTTTACATCCTCAAGGTTGGAGCCTTGATTTATTTTTTTAAGTAACAATTCTTTCCTCCCAAGGAAAACCAGGTACATCTCCTCCATCCATGGTACATACAAACTCTCACATTCCCTGGGGATCAAAGTGAGAGGGAGGTGGGGTGCACTTTATTTGGCGGATATTCCCATATCAGGAACTTGATCCTCTAAAAAATAACATGCGTGCCCTCATGTTTCCCTAGGCTACGGAGTGTCTACATTGTGAGCTGAGCATCAGTTCCTTTGCCTCCAGTACCCAGTGAGCCTTCTCTCTCCTTTCGGCATTTTGTTTCACCTTCTGGCCTTAAGGCTCCGTGAGGGAACAGTGTGTTAATGGTTCTTTTTATCATCTTGTTTGGCTGGCTGGCTCTCCAGGGATGGGTGCCAAGGGCCAGGGGAAGGAGCCTGTGCTGAGGCTCTGGGGATCTGTTTGGGACCTTGGAAAGTATATTTATTGGGAACCATGTAAATGTCCAAATATAGGCAAAAGGTTCAACACAGCCATAAGATAGACTATGATGACATCCACTGAAAATGATGTTTAGGAAGAATTTTTAGTGACATGTGAAAATGACTATAATATGATAAGCAAGAAAAATAAAATAAAGCAGGGAGGACAATTTATGTGATTATGTGTTTGTGCATTGCATGATCTCAACTACAAAAAGAAAAGTACATATAGAATTACTCATTCAAAAAATTGATAATGAGCCAGACATGGTGGCTCACTCTTGTAATCCCAGCACTTTGGAAGGCTGAGGCAGAAGGATCTCCTGAACCCAGCAGGTCGAGGCTGCAGTGACTGTGAACATGCCACTGCACTGCATCCTGGGTGATAGAGTGAGACCCTGACTCAAAAAAAAAAAAATAGAAATAAAAATTGACAATGGCTAATATCTTTAGCTAACAAGAAAGAATTATTGGTTATTTTCCCTATGTTTTACATATTGATTACATAATAATTACATAATAACTATACTTATTACATATAATTATACTTTTTTTGAAGAACCTAAATTTAGAAATATTATGTCTGTGCTCTTTGTACCAACCCTTACTCCTGCGTTTAGCACAAGATTATAGACTAAGAATAAGACCAAAAGCCTCTCAATCTGAAATATCCTTGACCATTGGAAACTTGACTGTTCAGTACTCTGGGTCATTCTTAGACATTTTCCTGATGATTTAGAGATTAAGTTTTTTTTCATGCAGTCAAGGACATAGGACAGGTGGGCTATCACCAAGTGCCAAGTGAAAGAGATGTTGCCATTGGGGTAGGTGAGATGATCCACCTTGGAGAAACTCAGCATAAGCAAAATGGCCCTTGACAACCGCAGTTATAGAAGAAAATTTAAGCCCTAAGGCAGCGGTCCCCAAGTTTTTTGGCATCACAACCAGTTTCATGGCAGACGATTTTTCCGTAGACCAGTGGGAGGTTTCAGAATGATTCAAGTTCATAACATTTATTGTGCGCTTTATTTCTATTATTATTGCATTGTAATATGTAATGAAATAGGTCATACAAGTCACTATTATAGAAAAAGAGGTGCAGATGGAAGTAGAAAATAAAATAATGGGTGGGCCACACAGAGACTAAAATAAGTGTCGGATTCTAACTTAAAGTCTGCCACCAGATGCAGCTGTACAGTTGAAATACATCATCTCACTTGCTACTCACTGATAGGGTTATGATATGAGTCTGCAAGCAACTGATTTATCATGATCTCTGTGCAGTCAAACCTCACTGCTAACATTCATCTGTATTTGCAACAGCTCCCCAGCACTAGCACACTGCCTCAGCCCCACCTCAGCTCCTCAGGCATTAGATTCTCATAAGGAGTGTGCAACCTAGATCTCACATGCGCAATTCACAATAGGGTTCACACTCCTATGGATCTAATGCTGTTGCTGATCTGACAAGAGGTGGAGCTCAGGCAGTAATGTGAATGATGGGAATGGCTTTAACTACAGATGAAGCTTCGCCTGCTTGCTTGCTGCTCACCTCTTGCAGTGTGGCCCAGTTCCTAACAGGCCACAGAGGGTACCTGTTGGAGTTAGGGACCCCTGCTCTAAGGCATCTGTTATAGGCAACAAGCCTTTCCTATGCATTGAGAATGGAAACAGCTACTTAACGGCTACTTGGGAGTGCTGTGGTTGGGATGTGTCCTCCCAAGTTCACATGTTGGAAATCAATCCCCAGTGCAGTAGTGTTGGGAGGTGGGAGCTAATGGGAGGTGTCTGGGTCATGAGGGCACCGCTGCTCTCTTGAATGAATTAATGTCATGATTGTAGAAGTGGGTTCCTTGTAAAAGGGTGAATTCAGCTCCCACTTGCTCTCTCACCCTGTCTTGCCCTTTGGGCTTCTGCCATGGGATAATACAGCAAGAAGACCTTCACCAGATGTGGCCTCTTAATCTTAGACTTCCCAACTTTCAGAACCATAAATAAATTTCTGTTCATTATATTACCCAGTCTGTAGCATTTTGTTACAGCAGCTCAAAATGGACTAAGACAGGGAGTACCGTATTAAGGAAATAGTCACTCAATTCATTTTCTCTAGGGCTTCATTCTCTTATCGAGTCCTGGTTGAGAGAAACTGATCATTTAAGGATCTAATCCCAGCTTTGTTCCTCCTTTGTTCCAGCCTCACAACTCTGGCTTCAGAACAGCAAGTCTGTGTCATCATACCCATACATCTAGGCACTAGTAAACTTCCCGCAGGGGTTGACTCTGTGAGTACCATGAGGAGGCCTCTCCCTCTTCTGCTCTATGTATGTGATCCAAACGGAAATCTGCTCAAGGCAAGATCTCTACTAGGGGAGCTGTATAACTTTTCTAGATCTAGTGGCAAAGTTGCTGAACTTCTCCAGACATTTTTAGGGAAGAATTCAGATGATGGGAGCTGAAGACCTTGCTGGCTGCATATAGAGAAAATTATTAATATCCTCTTTAGGGTCTATCTGTGGCCCCAGGGTTTATGGGTAAACCTGACTGGTCAGACTGAATATGTTAGCTTGTAATCTCAGATCCCTATAGAGCTGGAAAAGAAAAGAACAAGAAAAGAAAGAAAAAAATGAAACAAGTTCAAACTGAAGGGGAAATATAGTAGTGACCTATCAGTGACAATTCAGACCCCAGAGTGCAAATTTTGGATTGATTTAATTAGTCATTTACAGAAACTGGAAGAAAAACAAACAACAAAAAAGAATCACTTCCAAATCTCCCTCCATTTGAAGAATTGGACACAAAATTATATTTTTATTTTTATTTTACCCAGGCTACAGTGCAGTGGCATGCTCATGGCTTACTACAGCCTTGACTTCCTGGGCTGAAGAGATCCTTCCACCCAGCCTCCTGAGTAGCTGGGACTACAAATGCACGCCACCATGCCCAGTTAATTTTTTTTTTTTTTAATTTTTTACTGGAATAAGGTCTCACAATGTTGCCTAGGCTAGTCTTGAACTTGGGCCCAAGTAATCTTCTTGCCTCAGCCTCCCAAAGTGTTAGGATTACAGGCATGAGCCACTAAACCTGGCCTCAAAATTTATTTTTAAATAGTCTCAGAAGAGTATGGTGAATTACAACTTCTGTAATTCAATCAAGTGTGATAAGAACGGCATCTGCAAACTCTTCATCTTGCATTTATTTAACGTGCATTTATTAAGTCAGGTACTGTGTTCACTGCTGGGGACATGAAGATAAATGAGAGTCAACCTTTGCTCTTAAGAAGTCTGCAACTAGCCAGGAGTGGTGGCGTGCATCTGTAGTTCCAGCTACTTGGAAGGTTGAGGCAGAAGGATCGCCTGGGCCCAGCAGGTTGAGGCTGCGGTGGCCATGAGCATGCCACTACACTCCTGCCTGGGTGACAATAATGAGACTCCAACTCAAAAAAAAAGAAGTCTGCAAAAGCACAGAAACAGAAATGCCAAAACAATGTTACATATATGTGGTACAGGAAGTGTCAGAAGCTACAGATGGCACTTTATGAATACAAAGTAGAGCACAGGGGTCCAGTGGAGGGGTCAGGAAAGCTTTCTAGAAAAGGCATCAACTGGCCAGGCTCGGTGGCTCAGCCTGTAATCCCAGCACTTTGAGAGGCAGAGGTGAATGGATTGACTGAGCCCGTGGGTTTGAGACCAGCTGGGGCAACTTGGTGAGACCTCGTCTCTAAAATAAATCACAAAATTAGCCAGGCATAGTAGCATGTGCCTATAGTTCCGGTTACTTGGAAGGCTGAGGCGGAAGGACTGCCTGAGCCCAGTGGGTCGATGCTGGGGTGGCCGTGAGCATGCCACTCCACTCCCGTCTGGGCAACAGAATGAGACTCCGACTCAAAAAAAGAAAGAAAAAAAAACAAAAAGCATCAACTGAGCTGAGCCTTGAAGGACGAATAAGAGCTGGCAAGGGCTGGCGTCCCAGTTAGGGGTGATGGCACGTCTAAGGCACAGGGGAAGCAAGATAAAGCATGGCACTCTGGAGAACCGATGGTCAAGTATAATCAAGTATAATTGCAGCAAAGGGTAAAAGTCAAGGAGAAGAGTATTAGTAGCTTGAGAGATGGGGAGGAACTGGATCACCAAGGGCCTTCTAAGCCATGCTAAGGAGTGTGAATTTGATCATAGAAGCTATGTTGAGCAATTGAAGGCTCTTACGCAGGGAGGGTAAGGATCATGATTTCGTTTTATAATAAGACACTGGCAGCTGTGGAGAGGATGGATTGCAATGGTGCGAGGAGAGAGGCTATGAGATCAGTTCGGAGGTCGTGACATTCTTCTAGTTGCTAAATGATACGGGTGGAAGTGATAGAAGTAGAATAGAGAGGAGAGGCAGGATCTAGAGATCACAGAAGTAGAATCAACAGGATTATATCACTAAGGGAGTCTGGAAACACCGAGAGAGGGATTAGAGCCGGACAACCCCCAGGTTATGATATGACCTAGGTGTCTGGTTAGATAGTACTTTAATTTACCAAAGTGTGGAATGCAGGAGGAAAAGTAGGCTTAGGGGTGCGGTGGGGTGACGATGATTAATTTATTTTCAGACTAGTTGAATCTGAGACACTTGAGGTGGCCAAAAGGCAACTGAATGATCGATCTAGAACTCAAAATAGAGATCTAGGCCAGAGATAGAAACAGAGCATATGGGTGGCAGCTGAATCCGTGGGTTGGGTGAAGGTCCCCATAAAGAGTGTAGACGAGCCGGGCTTGGTGGCTCAGCCTGTAATCCCATGCTTTGGGAGACTGAGGTGAGTGGATTGCCTGAGCCCGTGGGTTCGAGACCCGCCTGGGCAACTTGGCGAGACTTCATCTCTACAATAAGTCAAGAAATCAGCCGGGCATGGTAGCGCGTGCCTGTAATTCCGGCTACTCGGAAGGCTGAGGCGGAAGGATCGCCGGAGCCCAGCAGGTTGAGGTTGCAGTGGCCGGGAGCGGCCACTGCACTCCAGTCTGGGCGACAGAGTGAGACTCCAACTCAAAAAAAAAAAAAAGAGTGTAGAGGAAGGGCAGCACCCTGGGAAACAATCATGCTTAGGCATTGGAGGAAGAGTTACTCTCACATGAGAATAGGAAGGAAGAGCTAGAGAGATCAAAGGGAAGCCAGGTGAATGTGGTGTCTTGGCACCAAAAGAAATGAGTGTTTTAATGAATGAGAGAGTGATTAAATACTGTAAACAAACAAGATAAGGACTAAAACGTGCACACTAGATTAAAACAACAAGGGGGTCCTTGGATGCGTCTTTAAGGCTGATGTCAGTGCAGTGGTGGGCAGAGACGTGCAGGGTGATAGTGAGTGCAGATGTCATTTCCTGCAGCTTGGCTAAGAAGGAGAGGAGAGAAGGTGGGAACCAAAGAGAAAGAGCCAGAGCCAGTAGAAAGGAGTGTTGAGGAGAGTGAGAGCAAGAGCGAGAGCAAGAGAAAGAAAAGTTTAAAGAAGCAAAGATCCCTGTGAAGGAAAGAGAGAATGGAATTCAAAAGGTGGGTGGGGGTACTAGTCTGCGAGGGAGGAGAGGTATCCTTTCCACAAGATAAGAGGAAAAGGGGAAAGCTTGCATATCTGAATGCTTATAAATTTTCAGGTTGCAGAAGAGGAATTTGAAGGCATTCTCACCTGATGGCTTCAAGTTTCTCAGTGAAACATGAGGCTAGATCATCTGTTGAGGGTGAAAAGAGAGGCGGTGGGACAAGAGGGTTTACAAAAAAATGTTAACTTTTTTTTTTTTTGAGTTGGAGTCTCACTCTGTCGCCCAGACTGGAATGCAGTGGCCACTCCCGGCCACCGCAGCCTTGACCTGCTGGGCTCTGGCGATCCTTCCACCTCAGCCTTCCAAGTAGCTGGAATTACAAGCATGTGCTACCATACCTGGCTGATTTTTTGATTTATTGTAGAGATGAGGTCTCGCTGCCCAGGCGGGTCTCGAACCCACGGGCTCAGGCAATCCACTCACCTCAGCCTCCCAAAGGCGCAGGATTACAGGCTGAGCCACCGAGCCCGGCTAGAAATGTTAACTTTTAAGTAACCTCTCAGGGGACTGAGATGCACATGTGGAGGTTTTCTGGCAGCCTGAGGGCTTGGCCGAGGTTATGGGGCTTTAATCCAGGAGGCACCCACATTTTCTCTGGGTGTGATCAGCAGCTTGGATGTAGAATAGAAACGCCAAATGGCTACTTTCATCCAGGCTGGTGATGAAACGTTGGAGAGGATTGAGCATGGGAATTGAGGATAATGTTGAGACTGACCATAGTAAGAGATAAGCTAAATAAAGAGTAAATAAGCAAAGCCGGAAAGGGCCTGAAAATTGAGTGGAAGAGAGATTAGTCCCTATTGGGAATAAGGAAGGCTAAGAAAGAAAAGAGGCCATGAAGAAGGATATGTCTCTAAGTCATCTTTGGGAAAGTTACTCTTAACTTAAGGTAGAGGGATGTGACCTGGCCTTTAGTGAAGTGTCCAAATCTCAGTAGAGTGGGTTAGGAGGACAGCAGGCAGCACATGCTCAAAGGTTATGACTGCATCTCATTGTTCTCAAAGATGGATTCCATTAGAAATGGTGCTGATGGCTATCAATTAAGTGACTACTCTTTGCAAAGCACTATATTAGACCTTGTTTAAAATTTTGTCTGTGATCCCAGCACTTTGCGAGGTCAAGGCAGGAAGACTGCTTGAGACCAGCTTGGGCAATAGTGAGACCCTGTCTCTACAAAAATAAAAATAAATTAGCTGAATGTGGTGGTGCATGCCTATAGTCCCAGCTACTTGGGAGGCTGAGGCAGAAGGATTGTTTGAGCTCAGGAGTTCGAGTCTTCAGTGAGCCAAGGTCATGCCACTGCACTACAGTCTAGGTGACAAAGAGATACCAGTCTCAAAAACAAAATAAAAAAACAAAAAGCCCAGTGAAATGGATAAACAAATTGTGGTATATTCATACAAAGGAATACTGTATAGCAATGACACAGTATTAAAATGTTACAGACAGAAGAAAAAAATTAAAATGTTACAGACAATAACATGAATGAGTCTAACAAACATAAAGTTGAGTGAAAGAAGACACACAAAAAAACCCATACTGTATGAGCCTCTATATAGAAAGTTTAAAAACAGACAAGACAAACCTATGGGGTTGAAAGTCAAGCCGGGCTCGGTGGCTCAGCCTGTAATCCCGCACCTTTGGGAGGCTGAGGTGA
>NW_007253390.1:1635459-1636042 GCF_000164805.1 Carlito syrichta
CTACAGCAGAAGGATTGCCAGAGCCCAGCAGGTCGAGGCTGCGGTGGCTGGGAGCGGCCACTGCACTCCAGTCTGGGTGACGGAGTGAGACTTCAACTCAAAAAAAAAAAAAAGAAAATCAGGACAGGTTAGCTTTGGGGAGGAAGCATGGCAGGGTGTTAGTACTGCAGTGCTGACAATGCTCTACTTCTTGTTCACTTTGTGATTATTTGTGAAACTCTAAACTTAACATTTTATGCACATTTCTGTGTGTACTTCATATTTCAGTAAAAACAATCCAGGTCAGGTGCAGTGGCTTATGCCTGTAATCCCAGCACTTTGAAAGGCTGATACAAAAGAATTGCTTGAGCCCAGAGTTTCAAGACCAACCTAACAACATAGGGAGAACTCATCTTTATAAAAATAAAAATATGTAAAAAGTAGCTGGATGTGATAGTGTGTGCCTGTAGTCCTAGCTACTTGGGAGGCTGAGGTAGAAGGATCATCTGAGCCAAGGAAGTTGGGTCTGTTGTGAGCCATGATCATGCCACTGCCCTCCAGCCTGGGTGACAGAGTAAGACCTCAACTGGAAAAAAAAAAAAAA
>NW_007253390.1:1636363-1648882 GCF_000164805.1 Carlito syrichta
AGTCTGGGTGACAGAGTGAGACTCCAACTCAAAAAAATAAAAAAAATAAAAAAAATAAAAAAATAAAAATCCATTATTACCAAGCACAAATGAAACACAAAAAGGCATTAAAGAATAAAAAAATAAAAGAGTGAATATTATAAATGTTAAATGCTTGCTTGAGGCCACACAGCTGGTAAGCAGTCAAACTGGGAATTGGCCCCAGGTCCCACTGGTCTAGCTGGCAAATCCAGTGCCTGTCCCACCACATCAGCAGTCAGTTGTGTACTGGGAAAGGCCTGGCATGGTCCCTCCTTCTCCTTGGGCATGGGTGGCCTTGGGGACAGAAGATCGATGCACTGGAGGTAAAAATCGACTGGATTTTCAAGCAGCTCTGGCAGTGGCCTGTGGTCTGACGACTGTTTGCATGCCAGATTCCTATCTGGAAGTGTTTTCATATTCTCTCTACCCTCACCCAGGGAGCATTGAGCATTTTTCTTGTGACCTGAGGCTTAACCTCTGACTGTGGTCACAGCCTCCTGAGTTTCTCCTCCCTTCAGTCCAGCCCAGCTGTGGCCACTGCTGTCCTCCCAGAGGACATTTGGCACATGTCAACCCCAAGAGGCCAGCCTCATCTTCCCTTCCCACGTTTATCAGCCTGATTGCATCTCTGCCCATCTCTGCTGCCTTCCCTCCCAATATGAGATGTGACCACCTGCTGCGAGGGCTGACCCCTCAACTCCAGCTCATTCCATCCTCTCTTCCTCCCTTTCCTGGTGCCATCAAAGTTTCCCTCTCTACTGAATTATCCCCATCAGCACAGAAACATGCTACAATATTCCCTGCCCTTTAAAAAATCCTCCATTGATTCCACATTTACTTCCAGCCACTACCTTACTTTTTTGCTTCCCATTAGAATAAAATTGAGAAGAGACTAGTCTAGACTTTGTATCTCCAGTCCTTATCCACTGTTCTCCCTTTGAATCCACTCTTCACCACCGTGAAATCATTCTTGTCCAGGTTCCAATGGCTTCCATCTTACCAGTTACTTTAGCTCAGTAAGAATGAACACAGTGGAGTACTTGCCCTTCCTGGAAGCCCCTTTTTCACTTGGTTTTGTGAAACCACTCTGAGCTTCCTCCCACCTATCAGTCCCTTCATTGGTCCCTTCTCCCCCGCCAAGGTCCAGATGTTGGATTAATGAGGGGCTCGAGCCTTGGCCCTCGGCTCTTGTCAGTTCACATTCATTCCCCAGGTTGTCTCCTCCAGCTCGGGGCTTTCAGTATCATTCATATATTGATGACTTCCAAATTGAATCTCCTGACTCACCTTTCCACTTAGCCCTAGGCTTACACATCCCCTGTCAACCCAGCATTTCCTCTTGGGGGTCTAATAAGCACAACAAACTTGTTCAGATCAGAATTCTAGAACTCCCCAAACCACTCCTCTTCTGCTTCCCATCCCAGTAAATGACATCAAATTCAGTCAACAACTCCTCTCTTCCCCCAATGCATCAGCCTGTACTGTCTGTGCAACCTTTAAAGGATTTCCTGAGCCGGGCTTGGTGGCTCAGCCTGTAATCCCGCGCCTTGGGAGGCTGAGGTGAGTGGATTGCCTGAGCCCGTGGGTTCAAGACCCGCCTGGGCAGCGAGACCTCATCTCTACAATAAATCAAAAAAATCAGCCGGGCTTGATACCACATGCCTGTAATTCCGGCTACTCGGAAGGCTGAGGCGGAAGGATCGCCGGAGACCGGCAGGTCGAGGCTGCGGTGGCCAGGAGCGGCCACTGCACTCCAGTCTGGGCGACAGAGTAAGACTCCAACTCAAAAAATAAATGAATAAAAAATAAAGGATTTCCTGAATCTTACCATTTCTCACCAAACCCTCCTTGACTCTCCCCAGACTGCCACACCGTTCTGATCGGCCTCCCTTCTCTCACACTCTCACCCTCCCATAGTCCATTCACCTGAAAGCTTGCAGATCGAGCCTTTGAAAGATAAATCAGATTGCATCTCTCCCCCGCTCAAAACCCTCCAATGGCTTCTCATGGCACCTAGAATAGAAATCCAAACCCCACCCCAACACCCCATCCCCCCGCTGCCCTCAGAGGCCCTGCATCATCTGAACCTGCTTACCTCTGGTGCCTTATCTCCTGTAGCTCCCTCGGCTCACTCTGCTCTGGTTACACTGCCGGCTTTTCCTCTGACACATGAAACTCAAACCGCTCCCACCTCGGGGCCTTTGTGTTTGCTGTTCCCTCTGCTCAGAGAGATTTTCCTCCCATGCCTTCCCATGGCTTTGATCCATTCCAGACTGTGCTCAAGTGTCACATCTTTGGTGGTGCAGACCCTGACCACCCTGTCAGAAATTGTCCCCTAGCAATATGGTTGGTCATATACTCTTTCCTTAAACGTCACTATTCTTCTTCATAATATCTATATGTTACATGTTATGGGTGATTATGTTCTATATGGTCTACTTATGAAGTGTATGTATTGTCTGTCTCACCCATTAGAAGGTAATCTCTAGGAGGGCAAGGCCCCATCTGTCTCATTCATAACTCTCTCCCGGCATTTTGAAAGTGCCCATTATAACAGAAACTTATGATGTAGTTTGGGAATTAATGATTTAATGGAGTCATCCTCTCTCCTTATAGACACAAAGCATGATTTCTGAATCCTGTGTATAAAAAGAATAAAGAGAACTGGAATGGATGGAGCAGACAGGAACAAAAGCAAGGGAAGACACTGATGTCTGTGGCCCTTACTACTGGGTTTCCAACCCAGCACTCTGTGTGGTGCTTTATGCAGATGTTTTTGTTTAAACCTCAGAACTTTCCTATGACTAGGTGTTGCAATGTCCATGTTATGGATGGGGCCACTCAGACTCAGAGAGGTAGAGAGGCAAAGTAACTTCTTTGGGTCATACAGCCAGCAATCAGCAGAGCAGAACTTGAACCCAGGTCTAGTTGGCCTCTGAATAGACTATTCTAAAAACTAGACTCAATATATTTGGCACCTGAGCTTCACCTGGAGCTTCTGCCCTGAGGAAGTTGTATCTTTCACCTGCCAGCCCTGCTGACTTGATCTGGAAGTAAGGGCTGTTGAAGTGACAACCTGAAGGAGCCCATGGGTATCTGCGAGGGAAGGCAGGTGAGGAGCAAGAGCATGGAGGGTGTGGGAGCAGGAGGCCTGTCTACGCCTAGCTGCTTGTAAACAGCATCCTGCCAACCTGGCTTGTCCTTTCTGCAGTGGACCCCAGAGACAGTTGAAGCCAGATTCCCTCCAAGCAGCCTTGGCTTTTCTGAGCTCGTGCCGGAGTGTGGAAGACTGCAGACAGAGAGAGTTGGCCGGTCTTGAAAGCTCCCCCCATCTCTCTTTACTCTGCCATTTTTTCAACCCAGCAGCTCAGTTTGGACCCCTGAGCCTGGGGTTCAAAGAAATCAAGCCACTGAGGCCAGGAGGTAATGAAGTAAGTAATAAAATACACTCTGCCCCCTTACTTTTCTTCCTTCCCTTCTCTCCTCTTGTCATTCCATCACTTCCACTGACAGTATTTTCTTTTAGTTTTTTGAGAAAGAAAATAATGTGCTTTTTATTTGTTTGTTTGGTTTTTTGGAGTCAGGGTCTCACTCTGTTGCCCAGGCTGGAGTGCAGTGGTATGATCATGGCTCACTGCAGCCTCAACCTGCTGGACTCAGGCAATCCTTCTACCTCAGCCTCCCAAGTAGCTGGGACTACAGGCTCGTGCCACCAGGGCCACCTAATTTTTAAAAATTTTTTTGTAGAACTGAGGTCTCACTATATTGCCCAGGCTGATCTTGAACTCCTGGACTCAAGCAATCCTCCTGCCTTGGCCTCCCAAAATGCTGAAATTACAGGTGTGAGTCACCGTGCCAGAGCTAAAATAATGTTGATTTGGCATATATACAGATACAAAGTCCAAAGAATTTAGAGTGAGGAAAGGAGGTCTCTCATGATGTGCTAACACTTTCAATACCTTATCCTATTTAATTCTCACAACAACCCTTAAGGTTGATTTTATCATTCCCACTTGACAGGTAAAGTAATTGAGTCTCAAGAAGCTATGTTAATGAGATAGCATTGATAAAGCCTTTGGCACCAGAATGTGCTCAATCAAGTTAATGTTCTCCCTTCCTTAGGTAACTTACCCCAGCTCACTAGATCAGTGAGGGGCAGAAGCAGAATTCAAACCTGGACCTATCTGATTCCAAACTCCCATGGGCTTTCTTCCTCACCTCACTGCCCAGATGCTAACAAGCCCTTGAGGGAACTGATACTCTGAATCCGGACCCCTTTCTTGCTGGTTCTACCGCAAGTGGTATAATAAATAAGAAAGGACCTGATCTGGAAAGCCCTATGCCCCATGGCTCAGGACATTCCTGTTTCAACTTGGCAGTCATACAAACATCAAAGGCTCTTCCCCCACCTCCCAGAAATGGTGCTTTTCCCTGCTGTGTGTGTACACATGTGCAGACTACATGTCTTTCCTGGCATACTTGAGGCTTTTCACACTATGGGCCCAGCTGTGGATATGTTGACATTGTCTGACACAAATACTCCAGAGTCTCTTGGGGGAGAGAGAGACAGATTAGACCAGAGCTTTACCTTCAACTTCCTGTCCCAGCCTGGGCACCATGAAGCACCAAGAACCCCTGAAGTCTCCAGCTTTCCATGATGCTGGTAGCAACCTCCCTTGGGTCAGTGGGACTCTTCACCATCTACATCCCCCTCTTGCTCTTGAACCATTTTATTTTACAACCACACTTTGGCCCTCTCCCTCTGTCCTGCCTCTCTTACATGTTCCATCCAGCCAAGCTCTTATGCCTGCTAAGAGGCAAGCTCTTGTGGCACTAAGGAGAAGGCAAGCGAGCACCCAGGGGGCTGCACTGAGGATGGAAGCAGGCACTGCTGCCTCACTTACTCAAAATTCTTCCAAAAAAATGGTTGAGTGGGGTCTTACTCTGTCACTCAGACTGGAGTGCAGTGGCACAATCACGGCTAACCGCAGCCTCGACTGCCTGGGCTCGTGATCCTTCTGCCTTGGCCTCCCGAGTAACTGGACTACAGGTGCCCGCCACCACATGCTACAAATTTTTAAATTTTTTATAGAGATGAGATATCGTTATGTTGTCCAGGATGGTCTCAAGTTCCTGGGTTCAAGAAATTCTCTCACCTCAGTCTCCCAAAGTGCTAGGATTACAGGCATGAGCCACCATGCCCAGTCTTCAAATTAAATAGTATATATATACAGAAGAACTTATAAGGCATGAGGAAGAGAATATTTAAAACAAACACCTAAACCGGGCTCGGTGGCTCAGCCTGTAATCCCGTGCCTTTGGGAGGCTGAGGTGAGTGGATTGCCTGAGCCCGCGGGTTCGAGACCCGCCTAGGCAGCGAGACCTCACCTCTACAATAAATCAAAAAATCAGCTGGGCGTGGTAGCGCATGCCTGTAATTCTGGCTACTTGGAAGACTGAGGCAGAAGGATTGCCGGAGCCCAGCAGGTGGAGGCTGGGCGACAGAGTGAGACTCCAACTCAAAAAAAAAAAAAACCACCTGTGGGCCTTATCATCTAGTTTAAGAAACAGCTGCTTTTACAAACTCTGGGTGGAGGCAGTTTCAAACACCAGAGAGAAATTATAAACTTGTCTAACCCTCTCTGGGTGCTTGCCTTTGCCTCCCTGGGTCAGCAGGCCCCTATCACCTCTCCTGCCCTCTCCACCCTGGCCTTCAGGGCTATTTTGGGTGTGTACCAGTCGGGGTTAATCTCCTTAAGCGATGAGCCGTGCTGCCCAGTGCACTCCTGCTAGGGCCCAGCCCTCTGCAAAGGGCATTCTGAGGGTTAGTGCCGCCGGCCTCAGGCCTTCCTGGCATTGGCATTCCCATCCCTGCAGAGATACCATGGACACTGAGCCATGAACTACAACTGGTTGGGTGGGGGGGGGGTGAACTAGGACTGGTGGGGGAGGGGGCTGCTGAAACCGTGCAGGCAGTGGGAAGGGAAGGTCAGGAGGCTTAGGCCCAGCAGCTGCTGGCCAGCACAGTGCTTCAAGTTTGCTTCTCAAGTTTACCTCTAGGGAGAACCTTTCTCCAAGCCCCAGCTCAGCCACCCCTGCCCCTGGCTGGGTACAGGTGCTAATCCCCAGCCCCTGGTAACACCAGGGAGAAGGAAGGGGGAGGCAGACTGGATATTTTCTTTCCCACTTGGGAAGGAAAGAGAACACATGAGTTGACCGGTTGGGATCTGGTTCCTGAAACCTGAGCCAAGGACAAGAGTTTCACTGAACTGCTGGCTACGTACCTGCCCAGGGCTTTGTCTTCTACCTGGGCCGAAGGAGAGTTCCCAGAGGACAGGGTGGGGCTACACTGGCTGACCGGTCTGGCCCTTTAAAGATAAGGAGAGAAGTTCTTCCAAGTCCCACCACCCGCCTCACCCTCACCCCCTGCTAATATTCATTCAACAAATGGTGCTGAAGGCTTACTATGTGCTGGACCCTGTATTAGCATTTGCCCTCCAGAATCATACAAGCTAACGAGGGAGACAGCCAAGAAAGTAGACAATTACAAAAAGTGATGTCCTGTGGGGGTTGGTATGACATGGTCTCAGAGTGCTCAGACAAGGTACACAACTTTGCTTAGGGGTCAGGGAAGACCACCTGGAGGAAGTGGTGCCTGAAACAGGAAAAACAAATAGGAGTTTACCTGGAAGAGACATGAGGGATGTGGACTATTCATGAAAGAGGCAGTAAACACCCGCAAGTCCCGGAAGTATTCCATCCCACTGAGGGGGAAGCAGTCCCTTCCACAGTCTAGACCTACTTAGCATAATAGCCAGAGTATGAATCTCGGGGCTCTCCCTCCCCAGGGAAAGCCAGAGCTTAGGACCCAAACTGCGACTGCCTTCAACTCTTAGTTTCTTGGTTTCATTATGAAACATTTCAAAATATATACAAAAGGAGAGAAAATAGTATAATGAATGCCCATGTACACCCAGTAAACAATTATCCATGGGTGGCCAATTTTGTTTCATCTAGACTCCTGCCCAGAATATTTTAAAGCAAATTATCAAATCCGATGAATTTTTCTCATAAATATTTCTGAAAGACAAAGATCTACAATATCATCATCACACATAAAAGAAATTAACAAAATTCCTGAATACCATCATGATGTAGCCAGGATCAACGTTTCCTAGCCACACTTGGTTTTAACAGTTTTTCTCCACACAAGGGGAGGGAGTCGAGCATCCCGCCAGCCTATATAACATCAGTCACTGCGCCTAGGACAACACACGAATGCATGGTCATTGCTCTGGAACACGCTCTGGTGGTTCCATGTGTGTGTGTTTTGTGACTAATTAGATTCTAAATTCCTCAGGGCAGGGGCTGCCATTCCTGCCCTTTCTGCACCCTATCATGGCAGAGAAGAGGAAGCACAGGATTCAGAGTCAGGCAGGCCACTTACTAGCTGTGCAACCTTGGGACAGTTATTCAACCACTCAGAGATGATGGGGATAAAAATACCTATCTCCCAAGAACTGTGAGACTTAAATAAAAGGACAATGTGTTTGGCACGTAGAAGATTCCTAGTAAATGCTCATCTGGCCATTCCTCCTCAAGTTGAGTGAACTAGGCTCACACTGTCCATTTTGATGCCTTCTAGGTCCTCACATGGAGTGAAGGCCACCGTCAGCAAGGGCTGCTGCCAGTCCAGCAGCCTGGAGCCCCACTCACCAGTCAGTGTTGTAGCATTAGTGCTTGCCACCCAGTGCACGCAGGGTTTGCTTGTTTACTCTGGCCACTAATTGAACTGACAGGTGTGGTTTGCACAGTCCTCAGAGGATGGGCAAAAAGGAGGGGTGAGGCAGGGATAGAGATTTGCTTTCGGCTCACTTCACCAGTTTCTGTGTTCCTTGACCCAAATAAATTAACAATGTCACAGCTGTCATTTGCTGAGTGTTTATTATATGCCAGGCTCTTTGCTTTGCCATATTAGTTTTCACAACCATCCTGCAAGATGGTTTTAGTTTTCACAACCATCCTGCAAGATGGGTACAACTCTCCTCATTTTGCAGACGAAGAAACGGAGACTCAGGATAGGTAACTTGTGAGTTATTTAGTTATACAGACTGTAGGAGACACTGGTACACAACCAGGTTTTTCTGATACTTGAATCCAAGTTCTTTTCTGCACACTCACTATTTTGCTAATGGTGCTAAAGCAGTTGCTTTTGGGGGTTCGTTTCCATTCAACCCAGATTCACAGAGATGACTTCTGCCCAAGTTCAGTATGCACCCTGAACTCCAGTCAGCCATCATGCCGGTGTATGCCCCTGTGCTGGCTGAGGAAGAGTGAATGATTGGAAAAGCCTATCTTCACAAGGGGAAGATGGACCCAAAGGCATCTCCTTATACCAAGAATGTACACACAGGCACACACCACCCTTTATTCCATGTCTCAGGCTCTGTCGGCAGAAATCAGCTTATACCTGGGAGAGGTAAGGGAGATGGGGTGGGGAAGGAGAGGCTTGCCATGGCACTAACTGGCTGAGGGAAAAGTCTGTGAGAATGACATTTCCAGGAACATGAGTGTCCCTCACACTGTGTGGGGCCTAAACATCGTACTTGCGACGAAGAGTGTTTTGTTTGACTTCAGTCTCCAAGTATCTTTCTGAGCACCAGAAGCCACCGGACACAAGACAGTCAGGAACATAGAGCCTGGGGACTGAGTGGAAGGAAGAGTAGAGCCAACGGTTTCCAGGCATGCCATAGCCTTTGTCTGCAGTTCATTTATTTCTGTATGCTTCCTGGTAGCCGCCTTGGGGTACCAGACCCTCACAGTAAATCCTATCATTTTTTTTCTGTAAATGTTTTAGTACTTATTTGTCATTATCATAGCTGCATCAAGGGCAACCACCCTGCACACAGGCTAATGCATTCCTGAGCCTCCTGGCTTTCCTCCCTCTCCCCACTTCTTGGCAAAACTTTGAACACAGGCCCAAGGGGCAGTAGAGACAGAGGTAGATCTCCAGCTCCTCTGCTCACTTGACCTGGCCCCCTTCTCTCCTCCTGTCTACTTTCCCATCCCTACTACAGTCAAGGAGTCAGGGCTGCATCCATGAACATGCTCTGTGATTAGCAATTGCCTACCCAGCCAGACATTCCACGGAAGTTTTAGATAATAATATTTCCTTTCTCAATTCCTCTCTGAGAATGAATGTGTCATCTGAAGTTCTGTGCCTCAGTTTCCATAGAAATAAAACAAAGAAGAATGAGACTGGACTTTCTTGCAAGAATTCACAAGAGACGAGGCTAGAAGAGAACTAGTACAAAGACTTAGAATAGTTTTCCAACTCAACACTCTTCCCCATGGATGAAGGACTCCTACAAAGTCATTCCCAATTGGAGCCCACTCTAGTTTGTTCAAAGAAAACTCACATATGAACACAATAATGGAAAAAAGAAAATCATTCCTCCATGCCAACCCAGGAAAACAGAAAGCTTAAGCCCATCCCAGATGTGGGTAGATCTCCCTCCTCTATGAATACTTTCATCCCCTGGCAAAGCGGGCTTGTCAGCTTGTAAAAGGGTTAGTTACCAAAAAGAGATGCTTGCTCAAGAGTCTTCTCTAGAGAGTGCAAAACAAAAACAAAAACAAACAAAACCCTCAACCAACCAACCAACAAAAGAACTACCTTCCCTGGGAAGAAGTTATCGTATCTTTAAGACAGATTTTCCAGCCCACAGACCATGCCCCCATCTCCCATTGCTTTGGGAAGTCCATCTGCCCCAAGCCTCCTCAAAGAATCCATGTGCTATGAGATGCCCATAGGTCTAGGAGGCTTAAAAATAAGTCTTTCTCCCACGAGGAGGGCTTAGCGTTCTCTTCTTGGGTGACTGACAGAAGACTTCAAATATCATTCTATCTTTTTGCTCCTCCTCACAATAGGATGGGACAAGCATGAAGAAAACAAAAGGTATTGAGGCATCAGGAGGGAGTCAATTTGACAATGAAGTCTTCAAGGACACCTTCCAGTTCCCAGTCTCCTAGTAGCCCTATTTGATTTTGTG
Organism: Carlito syrichta; assembly: GCF_000164805.1. Lineage (NCBI taxonomy): Eukaryota > Metazoa > Chordata > Mammalia > Primates > Tarsiidae > Carlito > Carlito syrichta. The sequence goes on from NW_007253390.1 coordinate 1,646,437, forward strand.
GCCTGTTGTGTTCCTCTAACATATCCAACTGCTTCTTATAAAATGGAAATTAGGGGTAAGAGTTTCACAGTGCTAGTTCAATAGAGAATAAGCAGTTCTGAAGCATGAAATCCTTTGCCAACAAGAATGTTTCTTCTAGGGAAAGAAGCATCCTAGTCACGAGCCGGGGTCTCCAGCCCTCCCTCCCCTCCCTCCTTCCCTCAGGGTTGTTGCGCTCACTCACGTCCATGGACATCTCCCTCTGGATAAGTTTCTTGGTCTCCTTTTCACAGAAGTTGAGCATGGCTTCCCGGTTGTATACGCCTGTGGACTGTTTCTCTGTCTGGTTTCTCTGCCGCAGCCCCACAGGGACGCTCCCATCTGGGTCTACCACATCCAGCTCCTTCTCCAGTTCCTCCATTTCCTCAGGAGACAGGGTCTCCAGTAGGCTGTCGATGTCGGGGTCTTCACTCACCTGCCGGTGATACTTGGCTACCATGGACATCTTGGCAAAGTGGGCTGCAACTCTTGCCAGGGGCTATGGGAATCCTTGTGGACAAGGAAGGGAGAGGAGGGAGCTGATCTGGATGGAGCAGAGTGGGCTTGGGAGCAAACCCCCAGCGGGTTGAGGACTGCAGCTCCTTGGCCCTGCTGTGCTGCAGGTGCTGAAGTGTTAACTGGATACAGCAGCCTCCACGCAGCCTAGGGCTAGTGGACCCCGGCTGGTCTAACCAGCGGCCAATAAGACCCAACAACTGGCCGGCCCCGAGAGGAGAAGCCAATCCCCAAGCTGGGGGCGGGTCTGCTCTGCTGTCAGAGCTGTTTGAAACTTGAGGACATTCCAGGGAATCTTGGAGCGCTGCGTGACCAAATTTAGTACAGAGCAGTTTAGCCTTTTAAAGACAAGGGGCCACGCAATGAGAAAAAGATACAAAAATGCAGAGGCTAGCAGAAGCGGGTCACAGCCACGGAGAGCCAACCAGGCAGGGAAGAGGCCATGGAGGTTCGTGAGCTGACCAGTCTGAGGCATGTCCCGACACATACTTTACTTCTCCATCACTGGAGAGATGTCGCCGTGGTCAGTGTGTGGCTCATTGACTTCTTTCTACTGTATTTGGTAGTGTACTGGGGGATTCCCAGGCATTTATAGCCCCAGGAAAAATACACAATTTGAGATGAGGGCTGGTACTCCTGAAACTACCCACCTTCCTGTTCACATCTGCCAAAGAAAACCTGAATGCCGAGCATCAGAGGCTCCTGTCTCCTTTGGCCACTTCTTAGAGAGAGAGAGAGTGAGGGAGAGAGAGAAAGCACTAAAGAGAGAGAAAACCTGCTCACTTTGTACCAAAACTGAAAACTAGCAGGCTGTTTGCAGAAAAGAATAGGAAGAAATCAAGAAGCTTTTGAGAAGGGGGTTCAAATCTCCCCCAGTTCTCATCTGCTTCTTTCTCTGTTGGGGCATCTGCAGACAGACCACCAGAGAAGGAGTTGGCAAGTCGTTTTCCACATGTAAATCCAGAGCACCATTCAGCATGTGTTCAGGGAAACACACTCAGGGCTGTTGGGAGAGATACTATTGCAACAGGTCTGGCATGTTTCATAGAAGGGCTTTCCACTGCTCATCCATCATGCTGCCCTGCACAAGTCACAGAGACATTCAATCTCCTGCCCCCCTCCCTCCTGCCACAAAATCCCTTCTAGAAGCCCTAGTGTAACCCATCGGGGTAGATGCTTCGATCTTTCCTGGCGTCTTTCCATCCTAAGCCAGAGAGAGACAGTCACTTGATCAGCATTTGCTGAGTCCAGGGATCATCTAGGACTAAAACTTGGCTGTTGGCATTTAATGTCCTCTCTTCCAGGTTTAGGTGAAGGCTGAGGTGGGGAACAGCGCTCACTGGTGGGACTGGAGGACAGAAGTGAGGCAGGCAGATCCAAGAGGAAGAGTGGAAGAAGGGCTTAGAGAAGCCAGGAGTTGTTAAATTAAGAGTCAGAAGTCAGACCTGGCTCGGTAGCTCAGCCTGTAATCCCAGCACTTTGGGAGGCCGAGACGAGTGGATTGCCTGAGCCCGCGGGTTTGAGACCCACCCGGGCAAACTGGTGAGACCTCATCTCTACAATAAATTAAAAATTAGCTGGGCATGGTAGTGCGCACCTGTAATTCTGGCTACTGGAAGGCTGAGGCGGAAGGATCGCCGGAGCCCAGCAGGTTGAGGCTGCGGTGGCCGGGAGCGTGCTACTGTACTCCAGTCTGGGCGACAGAGTGAGACTCCAAATTTAAAAAAAAAGTCAGAAGTCAATTTGTTGGTCAGTCAGTAGACATATATTTATTGAGTGCCTATCATATGTCAAGTATTGTTCTAAGAGCAAGGGATGTAACTTAAGACACAAAATCATAGCCGGGCTTGGAGGCTCACCCTGTAATCCTGCGCCTTTGGGAGGCTGAGGTGAGTGGATTGCCTGAGCCCGT
>NW_007253390.1:1649100-1652998 GCF_000164805.1 Carlito syrichta
GGTCGAGGCTGCAGTGGCCGAAAGCGGCCACTGCACTCCAGTCTGGGTGACGGAGTGAGACTCCAACTCAAAAAAAACAAAAAGATACAAAATCATGCTGGGTACAATGGCTCATGCCTGTTATCCCAACACTTTAGGAGGCCAAAGCAGGAGGACTGCATGAGCCCAGGAGTTCAAGATCAGTCTGGGCAACATGACAAGACCCTCTGTCTAAAAAAAAATTAAATTAAAAAAATTTTTTTAAATTAAAAAACAATGTGGCTTTTTGGAGCTTATATTCTATCAGCGAAGGCAGTTATTAAACAAATAATTTCAAATAATTGGTTTAATAATTAAAAGTCTGTGAAAGGCCTTAAGAGAGAAGTACAGGGACTGGGGAAAATACAACAGGGGAGGCTGGATAGCAGAATGGTTTAACAATTAAGAGCTTGGGTCCTTGAGGACAAAAGCCCTGTGTTAGGTCCTGGTATTACTACTTGCTAGCCATGTGACTCTGAACAAGCTCTCTTCTCTGAGACTTGGCTTCACCATCTGTAAAATAAGGACAACAGTTGTACTTACCTTGTAGGATTGTTGTGAACATTAAATTAGGCCACACAGACAAAAGCATTTAGTTGGTATACTTGATACATAGTAAACACAATTTTAGCAATTGATGCAACTATTTATTTACTCTTGCTCTGAGTTCTTTTCTCCTTTCGCTCCATCTCACCCCTTTTCTCATATTTTTCTCCCTTTCCTTCAACAGTAACCACCTTTAACACACACACACACACACACACACACACACACACACACACACACATATTCTCACCTGGTTCTCATTTATTCATTCATTCAAGCATTTATTTAGATACTACTGAAGATATATAGCACCCTACGAGGCACTATGAGGCAAGGTATACAAAAATAATTATAACATTGTTATTCTCTTAAAAATACATAATCTATCACGTTAAGAAATAATTATAATGTAAGGCAAAAAACAGTTAAGAGCCTAACAGAAAACACATTAATTTGGAAGGAGAAGTCAGGGTGGGCATCCCAGAAGGCATAACAAAGGGCCTGAGCTAGAGTAAAGTGACTTTTAGTTGGAGATGTTACGTGGACAAGGCAGTCCCTGCATCCACTCCCTCCCCCTACACTCCCTCAAGTCATTTGCTCTTCACTTGTCAATGTTGCCCAGAAAAAGTGCCATCTTCTGGGGTCCCTGGCTCTGAAGCCAGCCTCTAATCCTCCAGTCAGCTGAAGTTCTCTTTCCAGCTTCTAAGGACCCTTTCTCAGGCCTTTTGCCAAAAAATATTCACTGCTCCCTGAGGAGGAGTCAGGGCCTAAGGTAAATAACTACCTTTTGCCCCAGGATCAACCCCTGTCCCATCTGGTTTCAGTGGCCTTCTCTCCTGTGCCCAGTGGCCTCTACCCTAGAATACTCAAAAAATAAATCCACAGCTTCCAAACTTAAAGGGCAAGACTCATGGCCTCCAGACCAAAGGTTTCTACACATAAACCCCTGTATCTTCTCTGTGTCAGGGCCACCAACGTCAAGTAGCTGGCTCTCCTGCGATGACTCAACTTCTACTCCTGAGAGTGCTCACAGACTCTGAAAGGTTCCCACTGAAAGGCATCACAGTTGGAGCTGGAGGATGTGGAACCCAGAGCCCAGGAAATCCAGCCACCTCCAGCCCCTGCAACCCACTCTGTAGGGGGTAATGGTTGTCCAAGCACAGAATCCACTTCTACCTGAAGCAAATTCATTCCCCTATCAGGGGATTCTGGCTTGGCCCATTCCCCAGAGAAAAACAGGCACTGTTGTGGTTAGAGGGGTGGGGAGAGAAAACAAGGAAAAGGCACCCCAAACTCCAGTCAAAATATGTGATACAGGGTAAAGAGTCCAGTGTCCAGAACCAATTCAACTAATGCTTACATGCCTGAATGACCCCAGAAAGTCACATTTTCAGGAATACAGAGTGGCGATATAGTATAGCAGATAAGACTACAGGCTCTGGAGTCAAATGACATGGGCTCAAATCTGAGCTGTGTGACCTTGGATAAGTTATTTAACCTCTCTGAGCCTTAGGAAATGGAAAATTAGGACAGTAAAAGTACCTATAGCTGGGCACAGTGGTGCACACCTGTATTCCCAGCATTTTGAGAGGTTGAGATGGAAGGATTGCTTGAACCCAGCCAGAAGTTTGAATCCAACCTGGACAACATAGTGAGACACCCTCCCCTTTTTATTTTTCAGACTGTGATCATTTATTTCAGTATGTTTACACAGAGAAAACCAGAGAAATTGATATTACTGTGAAAAATGCTCATCTAAATATAGATCGTTGCCTTTCCAGGATCTATGAGTTTCTGTGCCTAAAATCTTTCAGTCAAATCCTAGATGTCAGGGTTGCTAAGTGATATACATCCTTTCACACCTTTTAGTGGGTGGAACTTGCAGGGAGGAAGTGTCTGTGGGTGTCACCATGGGGCGCCAGAGAAAGACAGCTGTCCTTGGCTTCTGGTCAATAATGTTTGTCAGCTTAATTATATAAGATATTACAAAAGATACAGATGAAAAGATGCGTAGGATGAGGCACAAGAATGGGCACAGTGCTTCCATGCCCTTTCCGGGCATGCCACCCTCCAGGAACCTTCCTCACATGTTCAGTTATCAGAAGCTCTGAGAACCCCTCTTGTAAGAAAATAATATATCTAAAAAAAAAATAAAACACCTAACTTACAGAGTTGTGGAATTATTAAGTATATTAAATAAGATCATGCATGCAAAGTGCTTAACAGCTTCAGACATGTTGTAAGCACTTGATAATGCTTGCTATATAGTTATTTATAGACATATAGTTTACATATATGTATAATTACAAATATATGCATGTAAAGATCGATAGAGGTCCCGATACAGAATGACTAAGACCACAAAAGAGAGGCATTTTCACACAGGTTTTCTTCATCTAGGGGATGCTGACAGTTTCCCTGAAAGAAAGCAGCAGACTTGTGTCTCTGGAAGCAAGCTACTGGCCTGGCCCACACTCCTGAGATGAGAAGAAACAGGCAGAGGAGAGCTGAAGACAGAACACAAATCAGATCACTGTCTTCTTGAAAGAAAAACAGAGAAGGAAAAAGAGACAGAAAAGAGTCAAAAGAGTGCCTCCCTCAGCCGGGCGCAGTTGCTCAAGACTATAATCTCAGAACTTTGGGAGGTTGAGGCGAGAGGATTGCCTGAGCCCGCAGGTTCGAGACCAGCCTGGGCAACATGGTGAGACCTTGTCTCTACAATAAATGAAAAAAAAAAAAAAATTAGCTGCCTTCCTCACCTCCACCCCAACCAGGTTAAAGCCCTCTGCCCACTAAAGCAGCCTCAGTCACAGACTAGGACCCCAAAACCAACAGAAGGCTGTAGTACAAGCCTTCCTTATCCATGTCAACCTGAGTTTCTCAGTGACATAGACCAGGCAGGATTGGGGGTTTGGAGCCACATACATGGCCTTTGATCTCCTGGCGGATGGAGCTCTTTTTTGTTTTGTTTTTTGAGCCAGAATTTCACTCTTGTTGTCCAGGCTGGAGTACAGTGGCACACTCACAGCCACCACAGCCTCAACCTGCTGGGCTCAGGTGACCCTTCCACCTCAGCCTTCCAAGTAGCTGGAACCACAGGCATGCACCACCATGCCCAACTAATTTTTGTTGTTGTTGTTGAGTTGGAGTCTCACTCGGTCGCCCAGATTGGAGTGCAGTGGTCACTCCCGGCCACCGCAGCCTCGCCTGCTGGGCTCCGGCGATCCTTCCACCTCAGCCTTCCGAGTAGCCAGAATTATAGGCACGCGCTACCACGCCTGGCTGATTTTTTGATTTATTGTAGAGATGAGGTCTCACTGCCCAGGTGGGTCTG
>NW_007253390.1:1653018-1654737 GCF_000164805.1 Carlito syrichta
GGCTCAGGCAATCCACTCACCTCAGCCTCCCAAAGGCGTGGGATTACAGGCTGAGCCACCGAGCCCGGCTCGGACTAATTTTTTTTTAAGTTTATTGTAGAGACAAGAACTCGCCAAGTTGCCCAGGCTGGTCTCAAGCCCCTCGACTCAGGCAATTCTCTCGTCTCCACTTCCCAAAGTGCTGGGATTATAGGCGCGAGCCACCGTGCCTGGTGGATGGAGCTCTTCAGTCCCCAACAGCCTCTGGCTCAATGGAGCTCAATTTACTGAGGTCCAGGAATCTCTAAGTTAACATATACTGAGTAATCAGGAGGGGCAGATTCTGAAAATGTTCATTCCCACAAGTACCTGGATCACAAGTGGTGCCAGCATTAATTAGTCCCATACTGGGCCCAAAACATTGATTTTTAATAAAGTATTCCCTGGTGTATTGAATCACCATTTCAAACTCCTCTCATCTTTATGGTGAGTTTTCTCTCAAGGACCGCCACTGCTTTCTTCTACCATGCCTTCATATCACTGGCCATTTACTCAGTGAGGGCTACCATTGTCCCTCAGACTCAGACTTCTTTATGACTTTTTTTTTTTGAGACAGGGTCTCACTCTGTCACTCAGGCTAGGTGTAGTGACACAATCCAGATCACTACAAACTTTAATTCCTGGGTTCAAGTGATTCTCCCACCTCAGTCCCTCTGTCCCACAGTAGCTGAGACTACAGGTATGCGCCACAACACCCAGCTAATTTTTTTCATTTTTTGTAGAGATAAGATCTCACTATATTGCCCAGGCTGGTCTTGAACTCCTGGGTTCAAGCAACCCTCCCACCTTAGTCTCCCAAAGTGTTGGCCTTCTTTAAGACTCAACAGGTGGATATTTGTTTATCAATTCCTTTTCTTTGAACACTTTCAAAAGTTTTTTTAAAAATCATTTTCAAAAAGTTCCTTTACTCAGCACCCTGAAATCAAATGGAAGTAGATATTTTTGAGGAGGGGTGATACTAACCAACAAAAACTAACTCCTAGGCCTTGCCCAACCAAAAATGGACAGATAAATGTCTGTTATCTGCTGCAGTTAAAAGGGAGCAGAAAGTGAGAAGTCTTAGAATCCTGCTGGCCACTTGAGCAGGGCCCCCACAACTGTAAACTCCTTTAGGAGAAGGACCATTGGAATGAAGTGAGCTCTGTAACCACAACGACACTCTGGACGTCAGCTTTGCAAATCCAGCAATTCAGTATCACCACTGTGATGGTTAATTTTATGTGTCAGATTAAACACTGTATCAGATAATAGTGCCCAAATTAAACATTGTTTCTGAGTGTGTCCATGAGGGTGTTTCCAGATGAGAACAGCATTTGAATTGGTGGCATCATCCAATCACTTGAGAACCCGAATAGACAGAACAAAAGGCAAAGGAGGAATTTGCCCCTCTTTTCCTGCCTTACTGATGAGTTGGGATATCTCATTTTACCTTCTGCCCTCGAACTGGGATTTATATCACCAGTTCTCCTGATTTGGACCTTTTGACTTAAACTGAATTACATCACTGGCTTTCCTGGATCTCCAGCTTGCAGACACAAATCATGGAACTTCTCAATCTCTAAAATCACATAGTCGATTCCTCATAATAAAACTCTTCTAGGCCGGGCTCGGTGGCTCAGCCTGTAATTCTGCGCTTTGGGAGGCCGAGGTGAGTGGATTGCCTGAGCCCGCGGGTTCGAG
>NW_007253390.1:1655088-1663010 GCF_000164805.1 Carlito syrichta
ATCTCTTTTTTTTTTGAGTCGGAGTCTCACTCTGTCACCCAGGCTGGAGTGCAGTAGTATGCTCACGGCTACTGCAGCCTCAACCTAGTGGGCTCAGGTGATACTTCCATCTCAGCCTTCCAAGTAGCTGGAATCACAGGCAATCGCCATAATGCCCAGTTAATTTTTTTGATTTATTGTAGAGATGAGGTCTCGCCAAGTTGCCCAGGCTGGACTTGAATTCCTGGTCTCAGGTCATCCTCTTGCCTCGGCCTCCCAAAGTGCTGGGATTACAGGCGTGAGCCATCGTGTCTGGCTATAAATCTCCATATATTCATGTGTGTGTGCATGCGCACGCACGCTATATCCCTGGAGAACCTTGACTCTTCCTTGTGACTGAGTCAAAAGAACCCATCTCATAAGAGGTAGATGCATAAACCAGTATTAACTACCAAGTAGACAAGAATAGTTATAAGCACAGCCCAAGGTATTCTCTTCCACATGGAAATCTATTCAGAAGTCAATAATCAGAAGATTGCATAATTAATTGAAACAAGAGCAAAGGGAGATAGTTAGAGCTAAGGGATATTTCATCTGGGTCCTGGTGAGACCAGAAAAAATATCTCTGTCCATGAGAGTGCAAATCTCTAGTGAAATATTTATGCCCATCAAGTCTGGAGTGCTGACTAAACATCAGATTCTTGCTGAGTTCCACCTTCTAGGCTCCACGTTACCCCCTTCCACATTCTGTTTTCAACCTGTAAAAATAATCAGGTTTAAGTGTTCTTAATTACAATCACATGATGTAGTTTCCATCAAAATCAGATGACTAGTTTGAACTGTTCTCACATACAAGACACACTTACTGATCATTGTTAGTTCTATAGGAGGTTCAATTCATCTGCTATCTTATTTCCAAGCCTGCAGAGGGAATCTCACTCTTCTTTGTAGTCTCCCATGATTTATTATGCTGACTTTTCCATAAAACAAATTAAGTTAACAAGTTAATTGCAAACGTAGAGAATGGAGAGACGCACCTCATCATATGATGGGGTTTTGTTGATTGCACGCTAAAAGTTCCTATAGGTCCTACCCTTTCAGTCTCCTCTTCTCAGAGCTAGACATCCCTCACATCTTCTGGTGATCATTAGTGAGTGTAAGAGGCTCTGGGGTCAATGTCCCTAAAATTACGAACTACAAATTGGCCATGACACTCCAGATGGCCCAATAGTCCCATCTCATAAACATGTAATGTTCTACATTCCAGGCGCTGTGATGATTATACAGGTCTGAGCATCCTATGTCCAACAGGAGCGACATGTAGTTTCACAGCTTCATAATAACGACGAATTAGGATAGCATTAATTCACAGGTGACAGCAAAATCACTAAAAACAAAACAAAAAAAATAGCCGGGCACGGTGGTTCATGCCTGTAATCCCAGCTCTGGAGGCAAAGGCGAGAGGATTGCCTGAGCCCAGGGGCTCGAGATCAGCCTGGGAAACTTGGTGAGACCTCGTCGCTACAATAAATAAAAAAATTAGCCGGGCGTGGTGGCGTGAGCCTGTGATTCCAGCTACTTCGGAGGTTGAAGGGGAAGGATCAGGGGAGCACCGCAGGTCGAGGTGGTGATAGCCATGAGCGTGCCACTGTACTCCAGCCTAAGTGACAGAGTAAGACTCCAACTCAAAAAAAAAAGTATTTAGGAAGCTTAATAAACCCTAGAGGAACAATATCAGGACTATCTCAGGCCACGGAACCTTCCGCGGCAGGGTAATCTGAACTCTAGATCTTTTGTAGTACCCCTCCCACACAGCCCAAACCGGAAGCCTTCGAGGCCCTGGGTGGGGCCCGCCCCGCCACGCACACGCCGAGGAGTCTCGGATCCCATTGGCTGCTGCGGGATACGATAAGCCAATCCTCGTAGACCTTAAGGCCCTCCTTTCGGGATCACTTCCGCCGCAGGGGTCAGGCTCCGCCCAGCTTGCCCGGCATCGTTCGCGCCGCCGGAGTCAAGATGGAGGAGTACGCTCGAGAGCCTTGGTGAGTCCCGTCCGCTGTCTTTGCCTTTCTTTTGCTCCTCTGCCCACGGCCCTCGTTCTTCTCTGTCCAGGCTCCCAAGGTGCAAGCCAAACTCAGCCTCAGCCACGTCCACTTGGGCCTAGTAACCGTGGACAGGGCGGACTTGAGCGGCCAGTCGGTCCGTACCCTGTAACCCCCATCACTGCCAACCCAGCACCCCTGTGACCTTAAAATGGATGGTGAGGAGATCCGGGTTTGGATCTGATGGTGCCTTGGAACCTCCTGCCAACTCAGGGCCAATCAGCCTTGCGCCGGGTCAGTTATAACCCCCTCTACCAGCCGAGGTGACCTTGGGCGCGGCCCTACGCCTTAACTCGGTTCCGGCTCTGAGAAAAGGAAGATAGGCTTCTGAGGGAGTTCCATTCTTGAGGCCTTACTTGGATCATGCTGTCTGTACGCAGGATTAAGCATTTCAAATGACCGGAACATAAATTTTACCCAAGGGGCCTGGGTAAGCTCCATTAGGCTGGAATCTTGTTTTCTTTCCTGGAATTCTCTCTTGGAGGAGGAGGGGGGCAAGAATAGGAAGAGATAGTAACATGTGTTCTCTGAAAAGCCATGAACAGAAATTCATTCTTTCATTCAGCATTTATTGAGCGAGGGCTCTGTGCTAGCCCTTGGTTAGTTTCAAGGAATAAAAGCATAAATAAATCAGACACAAGAATAAGTAATTGTAAAACAATGTAATTGCTGTCAGAGAGAAGCCCCAGGTTGTCTGAGTTTAAAGTTTCTGAGGTCATAAGTGAAAAATCAAATCTTTATATTTGGGTCAGTTACCTGTTTTATTTTGTAAGACCAAGAGCCAAGTGTCTTCAGTTGTTGAAGTCCACAGGACTTTAAGTTATTAATTTGCTGTGCTTAGCCCTGGTGCCTGCTTTGTGCTCCCCTCCTCTTCCCAGTGGCATACAGGATATAGTTTCAGCATCCCTGGCTCTTCAAACTTACCTTCTTCAAAGGTAGTTAGCCCCCTTATTGAATTGTGCTCATCTATGCAGGACTCAGCACACCGTAAGTTGATGTTTCCTATGGTAAAATGACACAGGTTAGCAGGGAGATAAAGTATTTAATCATTAGGTAGCCTCTTTGCTTTGTCTTAATACTTACGTCCTGAAGCAATACAACAGTTATCTGGTTAGTTTTGTAGTTAAAACTGCTTTGAGTTTCTGACTACCATTTTTGGATATAGCATTTTCTCAAGTCATTTTATAAGGCCAAATGTTTATTGATTGCAGTGGGCCCTGAAATGGAATCTGTTGCATCTCACGGTGTTAGCAAAGAAAGTTTTGTGGTTTATGAATAAAATACTGGTCATCTTTTTTCCCCCTGATCTTAGCCCCTGGCGAATTGTGGATGACTGTGGTGGGGCCTTTACAATGGGAACCATTGGTGGTGGTATCTTTCAAGCAATCAAAGGTTTTCGAAATTCTCCAGTGGTAAGTAGGTGAATGGTCTTATTTTATCATTACTTTAAACTTGGGGGCTAGATGCAGTGTTCACACTTTGGGAGGACAAGGTTGGAGGATTGCTTGAGCTCAGGAGTTCAAGACCCTCCAGGCAATATAGTGAGACCTCATCTCTACAAGTAATCAAAAAATTAGCCAGGCAAGGTGGCCTGCACCTGTAGTCCCTGCTGCTTGGGAGACTCATGCAGAAGGTTTGTCTGAGCCCAAGAGGTCAAGATTGCGATGAGTCATAATCATGCCACTATATCTAGCCTGGGCAAGAGAGTGAGTCCCAAACTCAAAAAGAAAGAAGGAGGGGAGGACTTGGGTTTGGTAGTATTATTATATTACTGGTGGGCCCATCAGTGGGTTAGAAATTATTACATTTCCGGTGTATTATATTTTTAGATGCTTCCTTTTGTTATAGGGAGTAAACCACAGACTACGAGGAAGTTTGACAGCTATTAAAACCAGGGCTCCACAATTGGGAGGTGAGCAGAATTTTTTCATTTGTACTGAAGACTATTCTTTTCTGTTTATTTGAAGATGGAGCTATGTTTTTCCTTTTTATATTATACCAATTAATGATTTTATTTTGTCTAGCAGCTTGCCACAAGCTAATGTCCCTTTAGGTTCTTCTTGATTTATGATTTGTTTGGAAAGTTAACTTGAATTGTATCCATTTGAAAATGTGTATACTCAGTGATCTATCACAGAAACAAAGAACTGAATACATGTTCTCACTCATAAGCGGACCCTGAACAGTTATCGTAATACTGTAAGAAAGGGATTGGCAGTAGTGGGAAACTGCAGCAGGCGGGGTGTGGGGGATATGGGCACACTTCATCAGTAGGAGTACTTGATCTCAAATCAGGTGAAGTAGGGACCAAAGTGAGGCCCAAATTTTAACTGTACAATGACCATTTGTATTCTTTATCCTGAATTGCACCCCACATCTTTAAAAATTTTAAATAAAGAAGAAAACTTAGCTCTGTCCTTCAGATGATCGGTGAATTTTTTTCCTTCTCCAGGAGGAAAACAATTTGTGAGAGTCAGGTTTGTAAGAGTTGGGAATGGTAGCTTCTGAGATATCATAAAGCTGAAGAGAATGTGTTCTGAAAGACTAGGGTTTTTTGAGAGAAACTGATCAAGCTGATTGAGCTCTTATCCAAGGTTAGCTTTTGGACATTGTGCAGAGGTCAGTGCAAAAATCTGAAAAAATTATATTCGTTGTACTTTTGAAAAAATTATATTCGTTGTACTTTTTTCATTTATTGAGTGCTTACTGTTTGTCAGGTACTCTTCTAAGTGTTTTACAGCATTATTTAATTCTCACAGCAGTGGAAGAGGTTAGTGCTGTTATTATCCCCCATTTGCTAGCTGAGGAAATTGAGGCCCTGAAGATTAAAGTGATGGTATATCTTTTTCCTTTTTTTTCCCCTTTGTAATAATTGTACACCCTGGAAAGTAAATAGTACCTAATTTTCCAGTGTTTTCTTGGTTACTATGTTGTTCAAGAAATATAAGTGGTATTATTAAGGTACACACTGGCCGGGCTCGGTGGCTCAACCTGTAATCCCAGCACTTTGGGAGGCCGAGACAAGTGGATTGCCTGAGCCCATGGGTTTGAGACCAGCTGGGGCAACTTGGCGAGACCTCATCTCTACAATAAAATAAAAAATAGTGGGTATGGTAGCGCACACCTGTAGTTCCAGCTACTCGGAAGGCTGAGGCAAAAGGATTGCTGAAGCCCAACAGGTCTACGCTGGGGTGGCCGTGAGCATGCATGCCACTGCACTCCAGCCTGGGCGAAGGAGTGAGACTCTAACTTAAAAAAAAAAAAAAGTACACACCAAGCCTTGAACCTCTGGTATTTGTAGATGCCATATAGGTTTTCACTTGTGTTTTGAGAGGCTGCTTCTATCACCTTACACATTTTCAAGGAGTTAAAAAAAGCAATCGGGTGGGGCATGGTGGCTCATGCCTGTAATCCCAGCACTTTGGGAGGCTGCAGACAAGAGGGTCGTTTAAGACCAGGACTTCGAGACTAGCCTGGACAACAAAGCGAGACCTCATCTTTACCAAAAAAAAAAAAAATAGAAAAATCGCCAGGTGCAGTGGCTCACGCCTATAATCCCAGCACTTTAGGAGGCCAAGGTGAGAGGATTGCTTGAGCTCACAGGTTCGAGACCTGCCTGGGCGACTTGGCGAGACCTCATCTCTGCAATAAATCAAAAAATTATCCAGGCGTGGTGGTGCATACATGTAGTCTCAGCTACTTGGAAGGCTGAGGCAGAAGAATCACCTGAGCCCAACAAGGTCAAGACTGTGGTGGCTGTGAGCACTCCAGCCTGGGTGACAGACTCCAACTCAAAAAAAAAAAAGAAAAACCAGCTGGGTGTGGAGGCACTTGTCTGTTTTTCCAGCTACTCAAGAGGTTGAGGCAGGAGGATTGCATCAGGTAACTCACTACCAAGAGAAGCCTGTGGAGACATGACAATTAAATGTATTCTGGAACAGAAAAAGAACAAAACCTAAGGAAATCTAAATTAAATATGGACTTTGGTTAATAGTTATGTTTTAACCTTTTGCACTTGGATGTCCCCTCGCAGGACATAAAGAGATTGCTGGTGATTATACAGGACAAACTTATGCCAGCATAAATTTTTCAAAAATGTATATTTCCATAGTTTTCCATTCAAATTGCATTAAAAAGCAAATAAATAGATGGAATATATACTGAGATATATGTAAAAAAGAACCAACTGGCATTACATAGAAAGAGAATGTGTGAAGTACTTTCACAGTGGTGTACCAACTGGGCAATAAATTACATATTACTAATGTGGGAGGAAGAAAATGATACTGCATTGTCTGCTCAAATAGAAAAATACCAGGTGGAAGTTGTCAAACAAATTAAAATTGCACAACATGTATCAATGAGCCTGTAATACATGTTGGTGACTGTTTCACACGTTACCACACATTAGAAAAATATATAAAATTGATTTTTTTGTCATAAAACAAGTTCTTCAATGTCCAAAATTCCATTATAAGCCAAATATCGACCAGGTGTGGTAGCTGAAGCCTATAATCCCAGCACGTTAGGAGGCCGAGGTGAGAGGATTACCTGAGACCGCAGGTTCGAGGCCAGCCTGGGCAGCATGGTGAGACCTCGTCTCTACAGTAAATTAAAAAATTAGCGGGGTGTGCTAGCATGCACTTGTAGTTCTGGCTGCTTAGAAGCCTGAAGCGAAAGGATCACCTGAGCCCAGGCAGAAGGATCACCTGAGGCTGCGGTGCCTGGAAGCGAGCCATTGCACTCCAGCCTGGGCGACAGAGTGAGACTCCAACTCAAAAAAAAAAGGAAAATAAAGTTTATTTAGAAAGTACATTAGAGAAAGAGGAGATTTACCTCCCCAAGGTGGGAGAAGGGTTCAAAGCCAGGAAACATGGCCAGGCTGTGATCAATTATAAATACCCTTGTACTCAGACCAGCCTTTTCCTCCTTTAATCTTGTTAAATATGGTAACTTTTCATGTGGTGCATGTCTTGTGTATTCATCTTAGAAGATTTGGAAAATTTAGAAAAGCACAAAGGAATTATTTGTTATGTCGCCCAGAAATGTGAGTTAAAATCTTGGTGAGTCTTTTCATTTTTTTATTTTTATTTTTGAGTAGGAGGATCTCACTCTGTCACTTAGACCGGAGTGTAGTGGCATGTTCATAGCTCACCTCAGCCTCCTG
The DNA here is from genome assembly GCF_000164805.1 of Carlito syrichta. Lineage (NCBI taxonomy): Eukaryota > Metazoa > Chordata > Mammalia > Primates > Tarsiidae > Carlito > Carlito syrichta. Next base: position 1,662,337 of record NW_007253390.1, read on the forward strand.
AGTAGCTGGGACCACAGGCATGTGCACCATACCACAAAGTTTTTAATTTTTTGTAGCAGTAAGGTCTTGTTATGTTGCCTAGGCTGGTGTTGAACTCTTACGTGCTCCAGCAGTCCTCTAGCCTCAGCCTCCCAAAGTGGTAGGGATTACAGATGTGAGTCACCATGACTGGCCTTGGTGTGTCTTAAAATTTGTCCTAGTATGTGTGTAGTTTTTGTTTCTTTATTTTGCAGCATTTAAGTGCAAATGCTGATGTATTGTTTTTGTTAAATTCATGGAGGAATAAGAATAGAAAGCAGAGTGGAAGGGTAATTTCCATCCCCTTGATGTTTCATAATTCCAGCTATTTATAGCATTCATTTGCCACTTTAGTATGTGTTACACCAGTAATATATTCCAGAATAGCTGGATTCCTCTTGTATTCCCGTCAGTGATTTTTCATAGAGTAAATGTTCAGTGACAATGAAGAAAGGAAAAAAATAGAGATAAGTAAACCTATGGAAAAAAGAGAAAGAGAAAGCAGGGTAGTTTGATTTTATTTATTGCTGCTTAAACAGAGCTGTGTTGTTCTGGAGGAGTGATTTGCATAGTTTCAGACATATACAGCCTGACTCTTTTAGGCCTGGCTTATTTCTTTTTTTTTTTTTTTTTGAGTCGGAGTCTCACTGTGTCGC
>NW_007253390.1:1663253-1676905 GCF_000164805.1 Carlito syrichta
AGGCAATCCACTCACCTCAGCCTCCCAAAGCGCTGGGATTACAGGCTGAGCCACCGACCCCGGCTGGCCTGGCTTATTTCTTTTAGGCTTTGAGTCATTGCTAATTTTCCAGCTGATATGATACAGTACAAACTTTAATTTAAAAGATAAATATGGTCAGATGCAGTGACTCACGCCTATAATCCCAGCACTTTGGGAGGCTGGGGTGAGAGAATTGCCTGAGCCCATGGGTTCAAGACCAGCCTGGGCAACTTAGCAAGACCTCACATCTACAATAAATTTCCAAAAATTAGCCAGGCGTGATAGCACATGCCTGTGGTTCTAGTGACTTAGAAGGCTGAGGAAGAAGGATCGTCTGAACCCAACAGGTCGAGGCTGCGGTGGCTGTGAGTGTGCCACTGCACTCCAGCGTGGGCTACAGAGTGAGACTCCGACTCAAAAGATGAGTATTCTGACTTTTGTTCAGTGTTTATTTAGACTTGTGTTTGCATGCGTTTGTTTGGAGTATAAGAGTTTTGAGAATATAATGTTTAAACTTTTTTTGACTAACATTTCATAATTATAAGGTAAAAAAATGAGATTTAAGTTAAGTATTTGTTTCTTTTTGCAATAAAATAGGTAGCTTTGCTGTTTGGGGAGGTCTGTTTTCCATGATTGACTGCAGTATGGTTCAAGTCAGAGGAAAAGAAGATCCTTGGAACTCCATCACAAGTGGTGCCTTAACAGGAGCCATCCTGGCAGCAAGAAGTAAGTGGTCATGCTAGACACACCAGTAGAAGCCACACTTTTTGGAACACCTCATCTGTCTTAATTGAATGAATCTGTGATATATAAAACTGAACATTGGTATAGAATAAATATATAGTATGCTGTGATTTGAAAAAATATAAGGGATCTATTTATTTGGAATGTTTAGAAGGAGGGCATGTAGAGTTCTTACCTGTATCTTACAGTGGTTAAGGACACGTCAGGTCCCAGTTCTGCCATTTATTAGCTTTGTGACCGGGCAGTTTACCCAAACTTTTGTGCTGTCATTTCTTCATCAGTATTCTAGAATTAATAATAGTACCTACCACATAGGTAACAAAGAGCTTAGAACCATCTTCTAGATCTTTGGGACAGAAAGCAAACCAGAATTCCTTTGGACTTAGTGGTTTAGACCAGGGGTTTGAAAACTATTTCTGTAAAGGCCACATAGTAAGTATTTTAAGCTTTGTGGGCTATATGGCCTTCCAAATCCTCAACTCTGCTATCATAGTGTGAAAGCAGCCACAGTTAAGACATACATAAGACAGTATGGCTGTGTTCCAGTAAAACTTTACAAAAAAAGGCAATGGGCTGGATTTGACCTGTGGGGCATAGTTTGCTAACTCCAGGTCTTGGACAATGAGAAAGGGAGTTTGGGGAACATGTAGCCAGCCATATGGACAGCTTTCTGTACTATTTCTTTTTTTTTTTTTTTTTTTAAAGATTGGAAAATACAGTTTATTTAGAAAGTAAATTGGAGAGAAGAGAGAGAAGATTCACCTCCCCTCGGTAGGGGAGGGGGCCAAAGCTAGGAAACATGGTGGCCATAGCTCAAAGAACATATGGCCAGACCATGGCTTAGCAAGGCAACAGCCCTTTACTATCTCTTTAATGTTTCCATTAAAGTAATCTCTTTGTTATGAATGTCTTCAGATGGACCAGTGGCCATGGTTGGGTCAGCCGCGATGGGTGGCATTCTTCTAGCTTTAATTGAAGGAGCTGGTATCTTATTGACAAGATTTGCCTCTGCACAGTTCCTCAATGGTGAGTCTTCTTTCTCCTTAAGCCATAGCTCATATGTTTTGGAATGTTCTTTGCTATTAAGCAAAAACATATTTTGTCTGCTGAAGTGTGGTAGTTTGTGATTTCTATTCCGTGTATTAATATGCTATGGGTTCATGAGGACTATGATAATAGGCTCTGGTACTAGATGAAAAAATGGACATGGGTGTAACCATTATGTTTAGCCACAATAACAAAAATGCTTTGGTTGGATAATATACTATTGATGTTTCTTTATAGTTCTTATTTTATCAGTGCTCATTTGCTTATGCCAAGAAATTTCTGGTCATTTTAAAGGTGCTTGAAGAAAGGTTCTGCAGTTGTGTAACAATAATGATAGTTAATATACATCTGTGTGCCAGGCATTTTTCTATGTGCTGGGAGTATAGTAGTGAACAGGATAGTCCTAGCCCTCAAAGGCTTACATTCTGGTAGAAAGAGACAAACACATTAACAGATAAATGAGATTATTGTAGGTAATATTGCTTATTTTAAAGAAAATTGAGTGGTAGAAAGTGACTCAAGCCGGGCTCGGTGGCTCAGCCTGTAATCCCGCGCCTTTGGGAGGCTGAGGTGAATGGATTGCCTGAGCCCGTGGGTTCGAGACCCGCCTGGACAGGCGAGACCTCATCTCTACAATAAATAAAAAAATTAGCCAGGCGTGGTAGCGCGCGCCTGTAATTCCGGCTACTCAGAAGGCTGAGGCAGAAGGATCGCCGGAGCCCAGCAGGTCGAGGCTGTGGTGGCCAGGAGCAGCCACTGTACTCCAGTCTGGGCGACAGAGTGAGACTCCAACTCAAAAAAAAAAAAAGAAAGTGACTCACGTTTGGGAGGCTTACTTAGGGGCTCACAGGAAAAGTCTCTTTGAGAAGTTGTTAGTATAACTTGTTAATCGTTTATCTTATTTGATGCATAGGGGAAAAGTTAAATTGTGAGCTGAATGATCATTACATTGTCATAGAGTATCTGCTCAGCTGGCCAGACACGTTGGCCTGCACCTGTGGTCCCAGCTACTTGGGAGGCTGAGACAGGAGGATCACTTGAGTTCAGGAGTTTGGGGCTAGCCTTGGCAACAAAATGAGACCCCTGTCTCTTCTTTAAAAATATAATAATCGAGCATCTGTAGTTACAGCTACTTGGAAGGCTGAGATGGAAGGATCGCTTAAACCCAGCAGGTCAAGGCTGCGGTGGCCATGAGCGTGCCACTGCACTCCAGCCTGGGTGACAAGAGTGAGACTCCCAACTCAAAAAAAAAAAAGTGTGTGTGTGTGTGTGTGTATAAAATAATCAGTGACTAAATGAAAATATCCATTGACATTGGAAAGAAGCGGAAAGATATCGTAAGGATTATAGTAGTGAAAACTTGACCTGGTATTTGGGTGGGAAATATGTAGAATAGTGAGACATGCTGGAATTTATTTTTGGAGCTTGGAGAAGATTCAGCATAGAGTTAGGAATAGATCATAGCTCCCAGTTTGATTTGATTCTCTAAGGCACCTAGCGAGAGATTCGGGGGTTTTTTGGCACAATTTTCAAGTGCACCAATTATTAGGTGCCAGTAGGCTGACCTTGATGACCTTGTGAACCCTCACTTTGTTTCTGTTTTTCACCCCTTCTGAGTTAACACTCTGTTACAATGGTCAGTTTCCAATTATACTTTTTAATTTGTGTTGACCACTTTAGAGTGAAAGATCTCACATAAAACCTGAAACAGTCTCATTTTGCAGAAATGCGGAAATGGATATAACAAAAACTTAAATAGTTACATTGTCTTACAGGAATTAGCCTTGTTACTTTAAGACCTTTTTTTCTCAGGAAGAAACTCCTTTTGAGTAATTAAAACTCAGCATTTATATGGAAGCAACCTAAAAGAACTGTGTTTATTTTTAGACCGGAGATGTGTTTCTGAAAAGCTGTGGGGTGGGGGGAAATCTTTGAAAAGTTAATTAAAAATAAATAAATAAAAGTTCATTATATTTTTCCAATGAACTTACATGAAAAAGTGAAAAAAACACTAGCTAGAACTATAAGTGGATGACAACAATAATTGTTTGGTGTATCATTTTTACCCAGTATCTTTGTAAGTTTTTTTTAATAATTAACAGATTTTGCTTTTATAATGAAATAAAAATATGTGATTGCAGTGAAGCACTTGGAAAGTCTCAGAAAATTTTATCGCTGCCCTCTTTCTTCCCTCAAGATTTTTTTTTTTCCCCCTCGCCTTTTTGAGTCTCACCCAGGCTGGAGTGCAGTGGCACGCTCACGACCACCCCAGTGTTGACCTGCTGGGCTCAGGCGAGCCTTCCAAGTAGCTGGAACTACAGGCACACGCTACCACGCCTGGCTATTTTTTAAATTTTATCGTAGAGATGAGGTCTCGCCAAATTTCCCAGGCTGGTCTCGAACCTGTGGACTCAGGCAATCCTCTCACCTTGGCCTCCCAAAGTGCTAGGATTACAGGCTTGAGCCAATGCGCCTGGCCCAAGATATTTTTTAGTCTACTACTTCAGTTTTCCTAAAAAAGATTGATTGATCCTCTAAGTCATGTTTTAATTTTATTTTAAAGATGTGTGGTGTACACCAGAATTAGATATACAAATGGTCATTATACAGGTGAAGTTTGAGCCTCACTTTGATCCCTACTTCACCTGGTTTGAGATCAGTTCCCTAATTGATGAAGTGTGTTCCCTCCCTCTTCTCCCCCTGCCCCCCCCGACAGTTTCCCGGCAGGCAGTTTCTTTCCCTTGTCCCCCTTTTTTTTTTTTTTTTTTTTTGAGTTGGAGTCTCACTGGGTCACCCAGACTGGAGTGTAGTTGTTACTTCCGGCCACTGCAGCCTTGACCTGCTGGGCTCCGGCAATCCTTCTGTCTCAACCTTCCAAGTAGATGGAACTACAGACGCGTGCTACCACGCCTAGCTAATTTTTTTTGATTTATTGTAGAGATGAGGTCTCGCCAAGTTGCCCAGGTGGGTCTCGAACCTGTGGGCTCAGGCAATCCACTCACATCGGCCTCCCAAAGCACTGGAATTACAGACTGAGCCACCGAGCCTGGCTGCCAATCCCTTTTTTATAGTAGTATGATAATTGTTCAGGGTGCGCTTATGAGTGAGAACATGTGGTACTCAGCTCTTTGTTTAAGTTTTTGTTTTGTTTTGCTTTTTGGTGTTTTGTTGTGTTTTTTTTTCCGGGGGGGGGAGTCTCACTCTGTCACCCAGGCTGGAGTGCAGAAATTCACACTCAAAGCCACCGCAGCCTTGACCTGCTGGGCAATCCTTCCACCTCAGCCTTCCAAGTAGCTGGAACCATAGGCGCAAGCCACCACGCCCAGCTAATTTTTTTTATTTGTTGTAGAGATGAGGTCTCGACAAGTAGCCCAGACTGGTTTTGAACCCGTGAACTCAGGCAGTCCTCTTGCCTCTGCCTCCCAAAGTGCTGCGATAACAGGCATAAGCCACTGCACCCGGCTTGTTTAGGTCTTTTTTTAAAACCATGGTTTTTTTCATAGTTCACAGGCCTTCCCATCCATTGAAAACTAAAACATTAAGATTTTGTTCTACAGCAAGCTTGGAAGTGTCTTCCCATTTCCAAGCTCATTCCCTACTTAATTGGTTATATAAATTGAATTACTAAGTTCTCTTAAAACATGACTAAGATAACTTGCATTCCATGGAAATAATTTTAAACAGCTACTGAAAAATATGTCAGGAGGTGGGAGAGAGTCTTCCAATTTTGATATATGGCAGCTTGTTACAGCAGTTGCTTTAAAAACTCAAGCATTGCTTCTTGTTATAATTAATCCATCTGACTTTCTTGGCATAGCATTTGAGAGCTGTTCATTCTGGAGCATAACAAGCCAATCTGTCATACCAAGTTTGAGGGTTCTCCAGTATTCTCATGGGAACTGGACAGATCTATAAAGAAATTCAGATGACAGCTCTAATGCAGCATCTAATTTTTTAGTTGATTGATATACTCTATAGAGACTTGTTCTTAATTATATAATCAGATGATTTGTGAAATCCTTTTTATTTCTTAATTGCAGGTCCTCAGTTTGCTGAAGACCCCTCTCAGTTGCCTTCAACCCAGTTGCCATCCTCACCTTTTGGAGACTATCGACAGTATCAGTAGGACTTCTTTCCCAGGATTTCTTTAACAGAATGAGCTGTAGCTCGAGAAGGATTTCAGAAGATCAAGTTACAGCCTGTTTTTAAAACCATAGGTGGGACAACTATGGCCAATAGGCTATGAAGAGACATTTAGCACTTTTTTCTATTAAAGGAACCATGAGGGGAGGGGTTAAAAGTTAATGCATTTATTTATTCACACTTGGATTGCATTTGTGATCAGAATAAATGTCTAAAGCCAATGAAAGAAAATAAGTAACTGCTTAAAAAGTGAAGGACCAAAGGTCAAATAACAATGAAATATGACCGTCATTTCTTTGGGGACTTCGCCTGGTTTTGTGTGTTCTATAATTCAAACAATAAAAACCTCCTGGAACTTATTCTTTCTTCTAAGATAAGTTGTGGATTTCTACTTTTCATGCTCACATATTTCAAATAATGCATGTTTTATAGTTAGTTCGTCATCTACTTGAAGTGAATTATGTATGAGAAAAATTGTGCAGAATCAACATGGGTCATTTCACAGTGAAGTGCTTTATGGATTGAAGGACGTGGTAAAATATTTATACCTTGAAAGTAAAATATGGGCCAGGCGTGGTGGCTCAGCCTATAATTCCGGCACTTTGGGGAGGCCAAGGCAAGAGGATTGCCTGAGCCTGCGGGTTCGAGACCAGCCTGGGCAACTTGGTAAGACCTCATCTCTACAATAAATCACCAAAAAAACTAACTGGACATGGTGACGTGTGTCTGTAGTTCCAGCTACTTGGAAGACTGAGGCAGAAGGATCGCCTAAATCCAGCAGGTGGAGGCTGCAGTGGCCATGAGCCTGCACTCCAGCCTGGGTGACAAGAGACTCCCAACTCAAAAAAAAAAAAAAGTAAAATATGCTATGTCTTGGTTTTGAGGATGTTGGGTACAAAACTTTTAAAGCTGGCTACTGTGTCTTGATTTGTGACCATCAGAAACATCACCGACATAACTTGCATCCCGTATACCCAATTCTGTATGAAGAATTCTTGGAGGGCACGGTGGCACTGAAAAAGTTGGGTCTTTATTATGTGCTTGAAAATAAAATATGTATTGTTTTTAATGTGTTTCAAGTCCTCTGAATCTAACTTTCATAAATGATGTGTTTTGGGGTCCGATTTGGCCTGGAAATGGATTAGCATTTCAAAATAGGCCATTTTCCTGATTGTATTGGAAGTGACTTGTGGCCTTCTAGAGGGCATGATGTTAGTCATTCTCCATTTGCCTGCATCTGTGTGGAATAGAGAATAAATTCACGTGGGTACCGTAAACATACATTTATCTTTTGGCCTAATGCCATACCTGTAGTAACCTTTAATTACTGATTGTTGTTTGATAATTTGGGTTTTTTTATTGTGGCAAAAAATATATATAAAATAATATTTATTAGCTGGGTGGGTGTAAATCCCAGCTCTTTGGGAGGCAAGAGGATTGCCTGAGTCCAGGCGCGAGACCAGCCTGGGCAACTTGGCAAGACCTCATCTCTACAAAAAATCAAAAAATTAACTGGGCATGGTGGCACAGGCCTGTGATTCCAGCTACTTGAAAGGTAGAGGTGGAAGGATCGCCTGAGCCCAGCAGGTTGAGGCTATGGTGACCATGAGTGTGCCACTGCACTCCAGCCTGGGCAAACAGACTCGAACTCAAAAAAATGATCGTAACCATTTGTAAGTGCACAATTGGGGGGCATTGAAGTGCAATCAGAATGTTGTATAACCTTCACCATAATGTGTCCCCAAAATGTTATAGTCACCAACATAAACTCTGTATCTTAAATTATAACTTCCCATTCTCCCCTCCCCCCAACTTCTGGTAACCACAATTCTTTCTGTCTGTGAATTTGTCTGTTCTTGGTACCTCACATAAGTGGAATCATACAGTATTTGTCCTGTGTCTGCCTTAATTCATTTAGCATGTTTTAAGGTCCATCCATGTAGCAAATATCAAAATTCATTCCTTTTTATGACAGTTATATTCCATTATATGTGTATACCGTATTTGCCTATTCATCTGTGATGCTTACTTGGGTTGTTTCCACCTTTTGGCTATTGTGAATTATGCTGCTTTGAACATTGGTGCACAACCGTTTTAATCCCTACTTATGACCGGGCACTGTGGCTCACGCCGGTAATCCCAAGACTTTGGGAGATGGAGACAAGAGGATTGCCTGAGTCCAGGGCTTTGAGACCAGCTTGGGCAACTTGGTAAGACTTTGTCTCAACAGTATATCAAAAAATTAGTCGGGCATGGGGATGCGTGCCTGTAGTTCCAGTTACTTGAAAGGCTGAGGTGGAAGGATCACCTGAGTCCAGAAAGTTGAGGCTGTGGTGGCCATGAGTGCCACTGCACTCCAGCCTGGGTGACACAATGAGACTGACTCAAAAAAAAAAAATCTCCTTTTGATATTTTTGGGTACACACAGAGGAGTGAGATTGCTGGGTCATATGGTATTTCTGTGTTTAACTTTGAGGAGCTGCTAAACTTCGACAGTGGCTGCACCATTTTCTGTTTCCATCTGCAAAGTATGAGTTCTGATTTCTTCATGTCCTTGCTAGCAATTATTTTCCTATTTAAAAAGCATATAGCTATCCTAGTAGATGGGAAATGCTGTCTCATTGTGGCTTTGACTCACATTTCCCTAATGATTATAATGCCGAACTTTCATATGCTTATTGGCCATTTGTATATCTTCTTTGGAGATAATTTGTTGTTTTTTTTTTTGAGTTGGAGTCTCTGTCACCCAGACTGGAGTGCAGTGGCCGCTCATAGCTTTTCAGCTTTCAGTCATAAATACAAGTTGTATATCAGAAGAAGATCAGTTCAAACTGAGAACATGTTGAACTGTAGACAAAATGATTTATTTTTTTCAACAGAGGCAGGGGTCTCACTATGTTGCCCAGGCTGTCCTCTTCCCCTGGGCTCAAGCGTTCCTCTCACCCCAGTCTCCCGAAAGTGCTGGAATTACAGGCTTGAGCCATCACATCTGGCCTGTATTTCATTAGGTCTCCTAAATACTCCCTTTAAAGGAGAGTTTGAAAACTAAGTTTCTTTCATACATTCTGACTCTAAGGCTTGTGTATATCTGATGCTAGTATGTTTTTGCCACTTCATGGTTCTCTGGTGTCTTTAACTCAGCATATTTGCAGTAGTCCGTATTTATAGATGAATGTTCTGCAGTTAGGAGTGGGGTGAAAGAGGATATTTGAAAAAGTTGGAAAATCAGGGTTTTTTTGTTAAAGGGCTTTAGGTGGAAACCCCTAGAAAAACCTTTCCGGTTATGTTGCCCAGACTTCCTGACCTTTTTTTTTTTTTTTTTTTTTTTAAGAAATAGAATCTCACTATGATGCCCAGGCTGGCTTAACATTCCTGGGCTCAAGCAATCCTCCCGCCTCAGCCTCCCAAGTAGCTGGGACTACAGGTGCACGCCACCGTGTACCCTTTCTGCTTCGTTCTACTTGGTTGATGGTTCTCCTTTCTCTTTATCCTATACTCAGAAAAGGCTCTGCTCTGGTGGCGTTCCATCTTTAGTGCTAGAGCTTGTTTTGAAGGCGGTGGTTCATACGTCCCCTGATGTGTCCAATCTGGAAATCGAAGGTAGAGGAAGAGAAGTAGGGGGCAAGCAAACGTTATTCCTTTAATTTGCCTCCTGAAACCCTAAGTACCACCTAGTGTTCTGGCGTAGGTGTTTTAAGACCATGCGGAGCTTTCACTTGTGCTGTTTCATCTGCCTAACCCCCTTGTGTTTGCTGGTTTATCCTGATAGTCTTCTAAGAACCAACTCAAGTGCCTCCTCTCAGCCCTTCCTGAGTGCTGGCCTGGGCCGGGTCTCCTTTCCCATCTTGTCACAGCAAGAAGAGATTATATGGGTGTTTTGGTTTTTTTTCCCTGTTCCCTTTTTATTTTTTTATTTGGAGATGAGTTTCCCTTCTTCCTTCCCTCCCTCCCTCCTTCCTTCTCGAGGGATCTTCCTGCCTCTCCCAAGGTGCTGGGATTACAGGCGTGAGCCACCGTACCTGGCCCCCAGTATTTTTATTTTTTGAGTTGGAATCTCACTCTGTCACCCAGACTGGAGTGCAGTGGCAAGCTCCTGGCCACCACAGCCTGACCTGCTGGGCTCCTTCCAAGTAGCCAGAACCACAGGTGTGCGCTACCACGCCCGGCTAATTGTTTTTTGTTTTTGTTTTTTTAAAGGGTGCAGATGCCATTTTATTGCGAGTAGTAGTGAGCTTATATTTCTCTCTACAAGGGAAATAATCTCTGCAAGTTGCTGCCACAGAGCAAGTCAAAATCACCATTACAAAACAAATCACTTACAACAAATTACATGTTTTTTTGTGATGTTAAAACGATGCTTAAGTTTAAGTATTCTACTCTGCTTGGCTAATGTTTTCTCTAAGGCGGGGACTATTTCCACCCAAAACAACATAATCCCAACACAATGATGTTACCCTGTAAAAAACAGTTCCTGCAACCCGTTAATACAAAATCTTAAAATTATAAAATTATAAACCTTCTCATTAAACGACTCCACTTAAAACAAAACTTAAATCCCAAATTAACTAATATATTACAATCTTTCTAACAAATTTAACTCTTATAAACTTAACTTCCTATATTTAAATTATCCAGGGAAACAGGTTTTTCCATATTAAAGTCTCTGGGGGCCAGAACAACAGTTTCTGGCCCAGGGTTTTGGAGCAGTTCATATGTAGAATATTTCCATCTGGCGGAAGAATGTGTACCTGGAGATTTTCTAGAAATGACTGGCAGATGTTTCTTTTCTCATGGACAAGGAGTTTCTTCTTGAAAACTTTCTAGTCTCTCAAGCCCCTTGGTAGTTTTTTCTTATTCGAATTCCTTATTGTTTTCCTATCTGGAACATCTTATTTTTCTCTAGTGAGGCTTGTGCTTTCCAGTCAGGTCCAAGGGCAAAAATTTCCCTGTTAGGGTACGGACAGAGTGAGGACGGCGTGGTGGAGAGGGGAGGCACGCAGCACGGTAACCCAGAGATCTGAGTAAATGCAAAGAATTGCAATACACAAAGAGGTTAAGAAAGAAAAGTTTGCCTAAAAGTAAGTTAGAGAGAGAAAGAGAAGGAAGAGAGAAGATTCACCTCCCCAAGGTGGGGGAGGGAGCCAAAGCCAGGAAGCATGGCGACAGCCATAGCTCAAAGAGCACATGGCTACACCAGAGTCTAGCAAGGCAAGGGTCTGGTTTTTTTTTTTTTTTCCCAATTATTTTTATTGTAGAGACGAGATCTCACCAAGTTGCCTGGGTGGGTCTCGAACCCTTGGGCTCAGGCAATCCCTCACCTCAGTCTCCCAAAGTGCTGGGATTACAGGCTGAGCCACCGAACCTGGCCATTAAAAAAAAAAAACATTTCAAACCTGTAGAGTCAAGTTTACAGTGAACATCCACATACCCCCACCTAGATTTTACTATTAGCTTTTTTTTTTTTTTTTTTGAATCAGAGTCTTACTCCGTCGCACAGGCTGGAGTGCAGTGGCACGTTCACAGCCACCGCAAGCCTCGCCCTACTGGGCTCAGGCGATCCTTCTGCCTCAGCCTTCCAAGTAGCTGGAACTACAGGCGCGAGCTACCACACCCGGCTAGTTTTTTGATTTGTTGTAGAGACGAGCTCTTGCCAAGTTGCCCAGGCTGGTCTCGGACCAATGGGCTCAAGCAATTCTCTCACCTTGGCCTCCCAAAGTGCTGGGATTATAGGCATGAGCCACCGTGCCCAGCCCTCAGGACTTTTAAATGAAACATTTCAAACCTGTAAAGTCAAGTTTTACAGTGAACACCCACATACCCATACCCCACCTAGATTTTACTATTAGCTTTTTACAGTATTTGCTGTATCATATACCTGTTGTTCGGTCCTCTTGTTTCTTTCTAAAAATTGAAATTTATGAAATCCAGAGAGAAACTTTATAGGATACGTGTGTATTTAGCAAATAATGGAGAGAAAACCAGTGGTTTAGAGTCTAAGAAATATTTTTAATATTAATATGAAATGTTAAATAAATATTCTAAAACTAAATTTGGTATACTAGAGGAGTAGAGCCCAGATAGAAAATGAAACATCCAAATTATTTTAAATAAATAATACTGTACTAAGTACTAAATATTTTATTTTATTTTATTTTATTTATTTATTTATTTTTTGAGTTGGAGTCTCACTCTGTCGCCCAGACTGGAGTGCAGTGGCCGCTTCCGGCCACCGCAGCCTCGCCTGCTGGGTTCTGGCGATCCTTCCACCTCAGCCTTCCAAGTAGCCGGAATTACAGGCATGCGCTACCATGCCCGGCTGATTTTTTGATTTATTGTAGAGATGAGGTCTCGCTGCCCAGGCGGGTCTCGAACCCGCGGGCTCAGGCAATCCACTCACCTAGACTCCCAAAGGCGCGGGATTACAGGCTGAGCCACCGAGCCCAGCTATTACTAAATATTTTAAATACTACTAATACTAAATAGGTTTCCCTGGGTCTTTCCTGGAATAGTGGAGTAGTGTCTCACTTTGAAGGTCAAAGCGCCCATCAACAATCCTATCTGTTTTTCTTGGTATCTGACACTTTGTGGGAAATTGGCATACGAGCGTGAATTTCTGAATCAGAATTTGGAAGACTTGTGGGTACAGCTGCACCTGCTATTGAAAGTGCATCTGTTTTCACATATGAATGTCTAAATTAGGAGAGCATGGTCATAGCTCCACCCTGTGGTGTGTTCATTTTAAAACTCATTGTCACATCCTGTTCAATCTGTTAAATCATGGGCCAGCACAATACACACAGGCTGTTTTTGTAAATGATTTATGGGAAATGGCCACACCTGTTGTCCGTGACTGCTTTTTTTTTCTACAATGACAGGATTGAATCTCAACAAATGACAGTTCTTTTTTTTTTTTTTTTTTTGAGTTGGGGTCTCATTCTGTCACCCAGACTGGAGTGCTGTGGCCGCTCCCGGCCACTGCAACCTCGACCCGCTGGGCTCCGGCGATCCTTCCGCCTCAGCCTTCCAAGTAGCTGGAACTACAGGTACGCGCTACCACGCCCGGCTCATTTTGATTTATTGTAGAGGTGAGGTCTCACCAAGTTGCCCAGGTGGGTCTCGAACCCGCAGGCTCAGGCAGTTCACTCACCTCAGCCTCCCAAAGGTGCGGGATTACAGGCTGAGCCACCGAGCCCAGCTGGATGACATTTCTTGAGGACAGAAATCACATTTTATAATCCATATTTGATAAATATTGAGTGAACGGAGAAATTATGGGCAGATGTATCCCTACCTAGTTCAAAGTTCTGAAGCGTCTTATTTATTTATTTATATTTTTGAGTCGGAGTGCAGTGGCACGCTCACGGCCACCACAGCCTTGACCTGCTGGACTCAGGAGATCCTTCGGCCTCAGGTTCCCAAGTGCTGGGACTACAGGTGCATGCCACCATGCCCGGCTAATTTTTTGATTTATTATAGAGACGAGGTCTCGCCAAGTTGCCCAGGCTGGTGTCGAACCCGTGGGCTCAGGCAATCCTCTAGTCTCTGCCTTCCGAAGTGTTGGGATTACAGGCTTGAGCCACTGTCCCCAGCTTTTATTTTTATTTATTTCTTTATTTTGAGTTGGAGTCTCACTCTGTCACCCAGACTGGAGTGACAGTGGCCGCTCCCGGCCGCAGCCTCGACCTGCTGGGCTTGGG
>NW_007253390.1:1677035-1679649 GCF_000164805.1 Carlito syrichta
CAGGTCGAGGCTGCGGTGGCCGGGAGCGGCCACGGTACTCCAGTCTGGGCGACAGAGTGAGACTCCAATTCCAAAAAAAAAAAAAAAGAAATAAACTTTCCTCATGCAGTTGAAGTTTCTTGTGGGCAGCTCCCAGACTTCTTTCACCTACCACAAATTAACTATTATCCTGAATTTATTTGGTGTTTATCATTCATTCCCATTTCCACATAATTCATTCTTTCTTTTTTTCCCCCTGAGTCTCCCTCTGTCACCCAGGCTGGAGTGCCATGGCATAATCATATCTCACTGAAGCCTTGACCTCCTAGACCCAGGCAATCCTTCTACCTCAGTCTCCCAAGTAGCTGGGACTTTACTTCAGGTGCATGCCCCCACGTCTAGCTATTTATTCTTATTGTTGTGGAGATGAGGCCTACGCTGGTCTTGAGCTCCTGGGCTCAAGCAATCCTCCCCTCAGCCTCCCAAAGCGCTGGGTTTGTAGGCCTGAGCCACAGAACCTGAACTATTTCTTTGCATTTTTTATATTAATTGTTTAGGAGTTTGTTTTGTGTTGTGTTTTTGTTTTTGTTTTGCATCAGGGTCTCACTCTGTTGCCCAGGCTGGAGTGCAGTGGCACAATCACGGCTCACCACAGCCTCAACCTCTTGGGCTCAAGTGATTCTCCCACGTTGATCATTTAGTTTTGAGATAATTTAAGACTGATAGAAAAATTGCAAAAATCTATATAGTATAATTTTCACTCAACTTCCCTGAAGTTAATATCTTGCATACTATAAAAAGTATCAAAATGCCGGGCTCGGTGGCTCAGCCTGTAATCCCGCGCCTTTGGGAGGCTGAGGTGAGTGAATTGCATGAGCCCGCGGGTTCGAGACCCGCCTGGGCAACTTGGCGAGCCCTCATCTCTACAATAAAATAAAAAAATTAGCCGGGCATGGTAGGGCGCCTGTAATTCCAGCTACTTGGAAGGCTGAGGCGGAAAGATCCCCAGAGCCCAGCAGGTCAAGGTTGCGGTGGCCAGGAGCAGCCGCTGAACTCTAGTCTGGGCAACAGAGTAAGACTCCAACTCAAAAAAAGAAAAAAAAGTATCAAAATTAAAACATGTTAGTTACATCAACTAACTACAGACTTTGTTTAGCTCTAGAATAGTTTTTCCTGTAATGCCCTTTTCGTTTTCCGTTTCAGGATCTAATACAGCATCCCAAATTCTGTCATGTCTCCTTAGTCTCCTCTAATCTGTGACAATTTCTGTCTTTCTTTGTTTTTTGTGACTTTGATGGTTTTGAAGAGTAGGAGTCTGTTATTTTGAAGAGACCCTCCATTTGGGTTTGTTATATTATCATAATTCATACTATGTATTATTGGAAAGGACACAACAGAGATGATACACTCTTCTCATGCATCCTATCAGCATATTATTGCTTATGCTAACCTTGAACACTTGATTAAAGAGGTGTCTTTGGCTTTCTTCAGTAATAGTAAGCTTAGCATTTTTCCCTTTGTAATTAATAAATACTCAGGGCCAGGCATGGTGGCTCACACCTATAATCCCAGCACCTTGGGAGACTGAGGTGAGAGGACTGTCTGAGTTTGAGACCAGCCTGGGCCGGGCTCGGAGGCTCAGCCTGTAATCCTGCGCTTTGGGAGGCTGAGGTGAGTGGATTGCTTGAGCCCGCGGGCTCATGACCCGCCTGGGCAACTTGGCGAGACCTCATCTCTACAATAAATCAATAAATTATCCGGGAGTGGTAGCACGCACCTGTAGTTCCAGCTACTTGGAAGGCTGAGGTGGAAGGGGAGCTGGACCCCAGCAGGTCGAGACTGCGGTGGCCGGGAGTGGACACTGCACTCCAGTCAGAGCAACAGAGTGAGACTCCAGCTCAATTTTAAAAAAAAGAGAGAGAGAAACCAGTCTGGGCAACTTGGTGAGACCTTATCTCTATGATAAATCAAAAAATTAGCTGGGCATGATGGCGCATGCCTGTAGTTCCAGCTACTTGGAAGGCTGAGGCCGAAGGATCTCCTGAGCCCAGCAGGTTGAGGCTGCAGTGACTGTAACCATGCCACTGCACTCCACCCTGGGTGACAGAGTGAGACTCCAACTCAAAAATAAATAAATAGGCTGGGCGCGGTGGCTCACGCCTATAATCCCAGCACTTTGGGAGGTGGAGGTGAGAGGATCGACTGAGCTCATGGGTTCGAGACCAGCCTGGGCAACTTGGTGACTCTACAATAAATCAAAAAATTAGCCAGGTACTGGTCACCTGGAACTATAGGTGGCACGTGCCTATAAGTTCCAGCTACTTGGAAGGCTGAGGCGGAAGGATCACCTGAGCCCAACAGGTAGAGGCTGCGGTGGCCATGAGTGTCCCACTGCACTCCACTCTGGGCAATAGATGAGACTCCAACTTAAAAATAAATAAATAAGCCGGGCTCAGTGGCTCAGCCTGTAATCCCGCGCCTTTGGGAGGCTGAGGTGAGTGGATTGCCTGAGCCCGCGGGTTCGAGACCCGCCTGGGCCGCGAGACCTCATCTCTACAATAAATCAAAAAATCAGCCAGGCGTGGTAGCGCATGCCTGTAATTCTGGCTACTCAGAAGGCTGAGGCGGAAGGAAT
>NW_007253390.1:1679669-1683030 GCF_000164805.1 Carlito syrichta
GGCCGGAAGCGGCCACTGCACTCCAGTCTGGACGACAGAGTGAGACTCCAACTCAAAAACTAAATAAATAAATAAATAAATAAATAAATAAATAAATATTTGGGAGGAGATACTTTGAAACTATGCAAATATCCTGTTACTGCTTAAACTTTTGTCCACTAATTTTGGCATGTGGGCTTTTTTTTTTGAGTCAGAGACTCACTCTGTCGCCCAGGCTGAGGTGCAGTGGCATGCTGCTCGCAGCCACCAAAGCCTCAGTCTGCTGGGCTCCAGCGATCCTTTCACTTCAACCTTCCAAATAGCTGGAACTACAGTTGTGCACCACCACGCCCAGCTAACTTTTTTTTTTGTAGAGATCAGGTCTCCTCATGGTGCCCAGGATGGTCTCGAACCTGTAGGCTCAGGCAATCCTCTCACCTCAGCCTCTCAAAGTGCTGGGATTACAGGTGTGAGCCACTGCATCTGGTCAGCAACTTTAAAAAAATTTACATTTAGTAAAATTCACTCACTGTGGCTCATGCCTGTAATCCCAGCACTTTGGGAGGTGGGAGGCAAAAGGATTTCATGAGTCCAGGGTTTCGAGACCAGCCTGGGCAACTTGACAAGACCTTGTATCTACAATAAATCACAAAAATTAGCTGAGCATGGTGGTGCACGCCTGTGGTTCCAGCTACTTGGAAGGCTGAGGCGGAAGGATCACCTGAGCCCAGCAGGTCGAAGTTGCGGTGGTCGTGAGCATGCCATTGCACTCCAGCCTGGGCAACAGTGAGACTCCAACTCAAAAAAAAAAAAAAAATCACACGTTGTGGGGTACAGATCTATGAATTTGAACAAATACTCAAAAATCAGTCTATTTCTGGACTCTCTATTCTTTTCCACCACGAGTTTCACACAGAACAGTTACATCACTCCCTAAATGTCTTCACATTTTTGCTGTCAACGCTACCCCCTACTCCTTCCAACCCAAGGCAACTACTGAGTTGTTTTTTGTCTCTATAGTTTTTACCTATTTGAGTGTCACATAAGTAGAATTATGCCATATGTAGTAGTTGGGGCTGGTTCCTTTCATTTAGCAAAATGCTTTGAGGATTCATCCACGATGATGTGTGGGTCCACAGTTCGTTCCTTGTTATCGCGGAGTAGACTCCTTTGTACAGGGCTATCATCATTCATTCATTTACCAGCTGAAGGACATTGGAGTTATTTTCAGTCTTGGATGATTATGAATGAAGTTACCATAAACCTTCACTTACTGATTTTTGTGTGAACATGTTTTCGTTTCTCTTGGGTAAATGTCTAGGATTGCTGAATCATAAGGTAAGTATATGTTTACTCATACAAGAAACTGTTCAATTATTTTCCAAACTGTCTAGCATTTTGCACTCCCACCCACAACATCTGAAAGTTCTGACTACTGTGCATCCTTGGCACTTGGCAGTGCCGATTGTTGTTTTTGTTTTTTGATTTTAGAGATTCTGATAGGTACAGAGTGGTTATAATTTGCATTTTTCTAATGATTAATGATCTTGAGTGACTTTTCAGATATTTATTTGCCATCTATATGTTTTTTTTTTGGGTGAGGTGTCTGTTCAAATCTTGCACCCATTTTTAATTGTTTTTCTTATTGTTTAGTTTTGATAGTTCTTCATATATTGTGATACGAGTCTATTGTAAGACACGTGATCTGCAAATTTTTTTGTGCCTTTGCTAAAAATCGTCTATTTCTGGGATTTCTATTCTGTTCCATTGATCTGTGTATCTACCTTTCATCTGTATCACACTATGGCCATTGCATTATAGTAAGTTTTGAATTGGGTAGTGTGAGTCCTCCCATTTCATTCATCTTTTTCAAAGTTGTTTTGGCTATTCTAGTTACTTTCCCAATCCCTCTACATTTTATAATGAGCTTGTTGATATATGCAAAAATGTGCTGGGATTTTTTTTTTTTTTTGAGTTGGAGTCTCACTCCGTCACCCAGGCTGGAGTGCAGTGGAATGCACTCACGGCCACCCCAGCGTTGACCTGCTGGGCTCAGGCTATCCTTCTGCCTCAGTCTTCCAAGTAGCTGGAACTACAGGTGTACGCTACCATGCCTGGCTAATTTTTTATTTATTGTAGAGACAAGATCCTGCCAAGTTGCCTGGGCTGGTCGTCTCGAACCCGGGGGCTCAGGCAATCCACTCACCTCGGCCTCCCAAGTGCTGCGATTACAAATGGTTTTGTTTTGTTTTTTTTTTTTGAGTCAGTCACCCGGGCTGGCGTGCAATGGCATGATCACAACTCACTGCAGGCTTGAATTCCTGGGCTCAAGCGATCCTCTCATCTCAGCTGCCCGAGTAGCCAGGATTACATTGCACACTATCATGTTCAGGTAATTTTTAAAATAGTAGAGAGGAGGTCTATCCTGATTGCCCAGGTTGGTCTCAAACTCCTGGCCTCAAGTGATACTCCCACCTCAGCCTCCCAAAATACTGTGATTACAGGAGTGAGCCATTGTGCACCTGGCCTGCAGTATTCTTATGCAACTTTGCTTTCCATTCAACATATCTGTGGGAGACAGAAACAAATGACAGATTATTACAGTAATGACAGTAGCCACAAGATCAGTCTTAGCACTGTCCCTTCTCTCCCCAAAGCCCCATGGGAGCTATATGGATGGATCCAGAAGAATGCCTGCAGATAAAATGGATTGCGTTACAGGAGACAGCTCCTCACGTTAGAAAATCTGGAACATTTATAGTGAGGAGTAGCATCTTTGCTCTTTACTTAAGAGGAGATATTATCTTTATTATACTAGACAATAAGTATGTCTTCCCTTTGTTCCAGAGGGAGACATTCTTTCTGTCTTCTAACGTTGGAAGCCAGTATTTATCAGCCTTGGTCCTGTTCACATTTGGGGCTGAATCATTTTTGGTTGTGAGGGCCTGTCCTGTACCTTGTAGGATGTTTAGCAGCATCCCTGTCCTCTGCCCACTGGATGCCTTGTTTCCTAGTTGTGGTCATTGCATATGTCTCAACTTATTGCCAAATATCTTTTGGCAGGCAAGTTTGCCCCTAGTCAAGAACTGTTATGGTAAGCAAACTTATTCTTTGCTCCAGAGAAATAACTATCTACTTTCTATTTTTTTTTTTTTTTTGAGTTGGAGTCTCACTCTATCACCCAGACTGGAGTGCCATGGCCGCTCCCGGCCACCGCAGCCTCGACCTGCTGGGCTCTGGCGATCCTTCTGCCTCAGCCTTCCAAGTAGCTGGAATTACACGCGCGTGCTACCACGCCCGGCTAATTTTTAAATTTTATTGTAGAGATGAGGTCTCACCTGCCCAGGCGGGTCTCGAACCCGTGGGCTCAGGCAATCCACTC
>NW_007253390.1:1683050-1687083 GCF_000164805.1 Carlito syrichta
TCCACTCACCTCAGCCTCCCAAAGGCGCAGGATTACAGGCTGAGCCACCGAGCCTGGCATAACTATCTACTTTCAAGGCTGTTTGTTATACAAATATCTTTGAAAATATAGTCCAGAACAAAGGGCAGTTAGTTCCTCATTTTACAAGATGTGCAGAAATGAAAGTGACCCATGGAGAATGTCTCCCAACTTTGGATTCTAACTTAATTGCATTGTGGTTAGAGGAACGTTCTGTGCCATCAATTCTTTAATTCATTGAGACTCATTCATGGCCTATGTTTTCTCTTGTTTTGTTTTTTTTTTTTGAGTTGGAGTCTCACTCTGTTGCCCAGACTGGAGTGCAGTGGCCACTCCCGGCCACCGCAGCCTCAACCCGCTGGGCTCCAGTGATCCTTCCGCCTCAGCCTTCCAAGTAGCCGGAATTACAGGCATGTGCTACCACGCCTGCTAATTTTTTTTGATTTATTGTAGAGATGAGGTCTCACTGCCCAGGCGGGTCTCGAACCCGCGGGATCAGGCAATCCACTCACCTAGACTCCCAAAGGCGCGGGATTACAGGCTGAGCCACCGAGCCCGGCTGTTTTCTCTTGTTATTAGATGCAGGCTCTGGTGCGTGTCAGTCAGATCAAGACTGGAACTTTTTGTACAGATTTTCTATGTCTGTAGTGACTTTTGTCCAATCTATTACCAGGAGAGATGTGTAATGCCTCTCACCCTGTTGGTGAATTTGTTCATTTTCCCTTATAATTCTGTTAATTTTAGTTTTAGTTTTTTTTTTGAGTTGGAGTCTCACTCTGTCGCCCAGACTGGAGTGCAGTGGCTGCTCCTGGCCACCGCAGCCTCGACCTGATGGGCTCCGGCGATCCTTCCGCCTCAGCCTTCCGAGTAGCCGGAATTACAGGCATGCGCTACCACGCCCGGTTGATTTTTTGATTTATTGTAGAGATGAGGTCTCGCTGCCCAGGCGGGTCTCAAACCCGCGGGCTCAGGCAATCCACTCACCTCAGCCTCCCAAAGGCGCGGGATTACAGGCTGAGCCACCGAGCCCGGCTAATTTTAGTTTTATATGTTTGAGATCATATTATCAGATACTTCATACCCCCAGAACGTGAGCTAGAACACTAACAAGCAATTTATACTTAAGTATTTGTGAGTTCCTCACAATCCCAGGCTCCTGCCTCCCCAATTTGAGGTAACTACTGAAGGACAGTGGCACCAGCAAGATTCAACACCCTTTGAGGTCAAGAGATTTATTAGAGCAGCGGCTACAGAGAGAGGGAAGAAGGTCTATAACTGCTTGGTAGGGAAGGGGAGTGAGTGAGCAACGGCAAGAGAGGTCTGCATTTATTGGTTTGGGAGGGGGCGGCCAGTGCTGTACCGGAGACTGACGGTGCCGGCCAGTGCCATCTTAGGGTCTTTATTGGAGGGAGCTATGAGGTAGTATTCCTATAGGGAGATAATATTTGTGTATAGATTTAAGTTTCGCGCGTGCGGGAAGAGCAGGAGCTTAGGGCCTTTGTTGTCTTTGTTTGGTTCCATATAGTGTTTAGCACCATCTCGGGAGACGCCCTTCTGACTGTTCCCTGTGCCTTTCAACTACTATCCTTTCTTCTCTTTTCCCACCTTGAGCTTTTTTCTTTTCTTTTTTTGGTGTTGGAGTCCTACTCTGTCACCCAGGCTGGAGTACAGGGGCACACTCATGGCCACCCTAGCGTCGATCTGCTGGGCTCTGGGGATCCTTCCGCCTCAGCCTTCCAAGTAGCTGGAACTACGGGCACGTGCTGTCACGCCCAGCTAGAGCTTTTTAAAAAATTGTATATTCTCCCATTTATTGGTTTGTGAGTTATATACTGTATTCAATTTATATTATTGAAGTAGTTTACTTTAAAATGTTAATATACATACTTAAGAAGATCTCACTCTCATCCCTAAGTCGACTCTCCATCATAACACAAGGAGCTTAGAATGCTTTAACTTCAGTCACCCCTCTCAGGCTGTTCCTTTAGTCTGTTTTTGTCTTACCCTGATTCCATAACATAAACATTAATATATTATTATTGTTGTTTTATACAGTCAATGTTAGTTTAAATTTATCCACCTTAAGAAAAGGACTGATGGCCGGGATCGGTGGCTCAGCCTGTAATCCCAGTGCTTTGGGAGGCTGAGGTGAGTGGATTGCCTGAGCCCGCGGGTTTGAGACCCGCCTGGGCAACTTGGTGAGACCTCATCTCTACAATAAGTCAAAAATTAGCCAGGTGTGGTATTGCGCACCTGTAGTTCCAGCTACTTGGAAGGATCGCTGGCTCCCACCAGATCAAGGCTGTGGTGGCCTTCCAAGTAGCTGGAATTACAGGCACGTACCACCATGCCCAGCTAATTTTTTTCTTTATTTATTGTAGAGATGAGTTCTTGCCAAGTTGCCCAGAACTTTGGGAGCTGGAGGCCAGAGGATTGTCTGAATCCTGGGATTTGAGACTAGCCTGGGCAACTTGGCTACAATAAGTCAAAAAATTAGGCAGGCATGGTGGTTCAGGCCTATGATTCCAGACAATACAGTAACGGAAATAAAAGTTGTGGAGGAAGATAAGCTCAGCAACAATTAGGTTAATTACATTACAAAAGGAGGCCTCAAGGGAAAACTTGCAAATTTTAGGAAAAATTTACTAACCCTGTTGCAAGAAGCAACTCATCATTGTTAAGCAACTCTGGCAAAATAGATAACCACAATCAACCCTCCTGAGCAATTCCAGCACAGCCTACACATACTTTCTCCAACAGCCCTATATGAAACTTCTTCAAAGTCCCTGCTTCAGTGCAGTCTCCCTCTGTTGTACCCTTCACTTCCTTTTATGGTTATATTCTGTCTTTAAAAAATTCACAACTGTCTTGGTGAATCCTTCATTGCCTGCATGACTCTGGCCTCAACTAGTCATATGCACAACGAAAG
Organism: Carlito syrichta; assembly: GCF_000164805.1. Taxonomy (NCBI): domain Eukaryota; kingdom Metazoa; phylum Chordata; class Mammalia; order Primates; family Tarsiidae; genus Carlito; species Carlito syrichta. The sequence continues at coordinate 1,685,998 of NW_007253390.1, forward strand.
TGACATGTAATAGACAGCCAAATGTTAAATTGTGCAGCGATTTCCTGTCCCTTGGCACAAGATGGTGTGTCTGCAGTTGCTGGAGGACAAGTCTGATCTAGTGTAAAATTCCATAAAGTTGTACAGGGTTTTTGCTGTTTACCAAGTGTGTTAGACACATAACTTGATTGCATTCTTACAATTACCTCATGAGATAGATATCATGACACTTATACAGGTTCAGAAAGATGGTTGGAAAGATTCATCTCCTCCCCGTCCCTCTTCTTCTTCTTTTTTATTTTGAATTGGAGTCTCACTCCAGTCACCCAGACCGGAGTGCAGTGGCACGCTTACCACCACCCCAGCGTCGACCTGCTGGGCTCCGGTGATCCTTCTGCCTCAGCCTTCCAAGTAGCCGGAACTACAGGCACGCGCTACCATGGTTCAGCTAATTTTTTATTTATTGTAGAGACGAGGTCTCGCCAAGTTGCCAAGGCAGGTCTTGAACCTGTGGGCTCAGGCAATCCACTCGCCTCGGCCTCCCAAAGTGCTGGGGTTACAGGGTGAGCCACGGAGCCCGGCCTCTTCTTTTTTAAGAGACAGGGTCTTGCTTTGTCACCCAGGCTGGAGTGTGGTTGTGTGATCATTGCTCACTGCACCCTCGAACTCCTGGGCTCAAGCAATTCTCCCCCCTCAGCCTCCCAAGTAGCTGGGACTACAGGACAGCACCACCATGCCAGGCTAATTTTTGATTTTTTGTAGATACGAGGTCTCCCTACTTTGCCCAAGCTGGTCTGGAACTCTTGGCCTCAAGCCATCCTCCCTACTCGGCCTAGATTCACCATGCTTGGGCGAGTCGCCCAAGGTGACACACAGTCCTAACCATTGGTGGAGAGCAGAGCGTGGGACCTCAAACCCAGACTCTTCCAATCCAGGGCTCAGCTTTTCCTGCTGCGTCCCTGGAAGACGAGAAAACAGGAAACGTCAGCAGAGGTGCGGCTGTAACAGCTCAGCCGGATAAATCTGGGCCGGTGGGGCCCACCCCGCCCCCCACCCTCCTCTGACGTGCGTCCTGAGGCCCCTTCCGTTGGAGAGCCCAGAAGAGGA
>NW_007253390.1:1687801-1688495 GCF_000164805.1 Carlito syrichta
CGTGGCCGTGCAGGCGCGGCCCTTCTCGCACTACGGCCAGGCCCTGTGCGTGTCCTTCCCGCAGCCCTGCCGCGCCGCCGAGCGCTTCCAGGTGCTGCTCACCTACCGCGTCGGGGAGGGACCTGGGGTGAGTGCGTCCCCGAGCCCCGGCCGGGCCTCCGCGGCCGCCTCCCGCCCGCCCTGCCGGCCCCTGAGCCCTCTGGACCGGCGCTCGCCCGCCCGCGCGCAGGGACGCACCGGAGGCATCTTCCGCCTTCTGCGGGAGGAGGCCCCGAGCTCCCTCGTGCGCCGCCTCTCGGCCTCCGGAGCTGCCGGGTTTCTCTGCCCTGGGCTCCCGCCGCGCTGGCCTCCGAGCCGCGCGCCCCTCGTGCTTTGCGGCCCTCCTGCCGCTCCTCCTGGCTTTGTGGCTTCCAGATCGCCCGCGTCTCCTCTTGTCGCGCACCGCCGCATCCGCTATCCTACGTGGTTTTCAGGAGAACCAGCTGTTCGTGCCCTCAGCCTAATGCCGCCTCAGACTTTTGGGCCCAAGTCCCTGATCCTCTGCTTGGCTTCCTGGTGGCCCTGGACGATGCTGGCTAGTGAGCGGGATGCTGCTTCAGTCCTTTGTGCCCTTCTAGTACAACTCTGAAGCCCAGCTAATTATTTTGTCTCCTCCTGTGAAGTACTGGACTTGATTTTTTTTTTTTTTTTTTTT
>NW_007253390.1:1688515-1692703 GCF_000164805.1 Carlito syrichta
CAGGCGCGCGCTACCACGCCCGGCTAATTTTTTTGATTTTTATTGTGGAGATGAGGTCTCACCAAGTTGCCCAGGCGGGTCTCGAACCCGCGGGCTCAGGCAATTACAGGCTGAGCCACTGAGCCCGGCCTGGACTTGATTTTTAAAAGAATTTGAGTAAAAGTGAGAACTGGAATTAGGGTTTACTAGGCTGTATAATAACTTGGCTTTCTCACTGTCGGTTACTGTTAAATCTAATTTTTTGGGGGGGTGGAGAACAAATACTGGAAATCTGCTTATCTGGCTAGCAGTTCTCCTTTGCCCTTAGACTGGCTCAAAGAGCAATTCTATTTCCATCTTTCACCACTGGAGAAATAAATGAACCTTGTGATAGAACTCATTTAGAAAAGTCAAAAGCACATGATGCAGACTAACTTCTAAGGCAAAGGAAAATTCCAGTGCCCTGCAGAGAAGCATAACATCTGTAAATGTGTTTGGTTGCTCTGTGATATTCTGGTTCCTGATTTTTGGCAGGAATTTGAAATCAAACAGGGTGACCTGGAAAAATTAAGCCTTCCCTTAATTTGTCCACTAAAAGTTACATCTCAAATTACATATCAAAAGTGACATCTCAAATTACATATCAAAACTGAATAGCTTTCATTTTTTTTTTTTTTGAGTTGGAGTCTCACTGTCGCCCAGACTGAAGTGCAGTGGCTGCTCCCGGCCACCACAGCCTCAGATCCTTCTACCTCACTCAGCCTTCCAAGTAGCCAGAATTACAGGCATGCGCTACCACGCCCGGCTGATTTTTTGATTTATTGTAGAGATGAGGTCTTGCTGCCCAGGTGGGTCTCGAAACGCGGGCTCAGGCAATCCACTCACCTCAGCCTCCCAAAGGCGCAGGATTACAGGCTGAGCCACCGAACCCGGTTTAGCTTTCATTTAAGACAATGCCAGAGGTCTGCACTTGACAAAGAACTGTCCTTTGCACTGTGAAACTCTTCACTGATGGCACTTGTGTTTATTCCTTCCTCTCTCATGACCACCATGCCAGTGAGGGTTCTCATCCTAATCACTGCATATAGCACCCACTCCCTGAAGTCAGACTCTATGAGTATGGACTGCTAGCCTCTTAATTTTCTTCACGTCAAAAAAAAAAAAATCACCCTAGGCAAAGATAATGAATAAGGAGTTTTGATGGGGGTGGGGGGGTGATGGCTTTTCATAATATATGTATTATAAATATCATGTATTATATATATAATCATATATATAATGTTTATTAAGATGTGCCAGGCACCAATTAGTCCAAATGCTTGACATATGTTAAATGAGACGTCTTTCTATAAGTGCCTAATATGGTGTCTCGTAAATAGTGCATAGTCTGTAAATATTAGCTCTTATTGTCACATCATTAATTTTTTTAATCAGTAGACTATTTTTTAAAATTAACAAAAATTAAGTGGGCATGATGGCTCATGCCTGTAATCCCAGCACTTTGGGAGGCTGAGGTGAGAGGATGGCCTGAGCCCATGGGTTCGAGACCAACCTGAGCAACATGGTGAGACCATGTCTCTACAATAAATAAAACAAATTAGCTGGCTGTGGTGGTGCATGCCTGTAGTTCCAGCAATTTGGAAGGCTGAAGTGGAAAGGAAGGATCACCTGAGCCCAGCAGGTTGAGGCTGTGGTGGCTGTGAGTGTGCCACTGCACTCCAACCTGGGTCATAGAGTGAGACTCCAACTCAAAAAAACAAAACAAAATAAACCAGAAAAATTGAGCAGATAGTACCGAATATTCCTGTATACATACGCACAGTTCCCCTATTGCTACTATTGTACACTAGTGTGACACATTTGTTACAGTTAATGAACCAATACTGATAACATTAACCAATTCTGAACCATTCATTTTACATTAGTATGATATATTTGTTAAAATTCGTGAACCAACACTGTGCATAGTTTTTTCAGATTTCCTTAGTTTTTATTTAATGTCTTTTTCTGTTCCAGAATCCCATGCAAGATACCACATTATGTTTTACTGTCATGTGTCCTTAAGCTCCTCTTGAGACTGTGACAATTTCTCAGACTTCACCTGTTTTTGAAGACCTTGAGAGTTTTGAGGAGTGTTGGTCCGATATATTGTAGGATGCCTGTTTACTGGAATTTGTCTGATGTTTTTCTCATGGTTAGACTTGGATTATGAGTTTTTGACTGGAAATTCACAGAGGTGAAGTGTCATTTTTCTTTTTTTTTGAGTTGGAGTCTCACTGTCACCCAGGCTGGAGTGCAGTGGCATGCTCATGGCCACCACAGCCTTGACCTGCTGGGTTCATGAGATGCTTCTGCCTTGCCTTCCAAGTAGCTGGAACTACAGGCATGAGCTACCATGCCCAGCTAATTTTTTGATGTATTATAGAGACGAAGTCTCACCTTATTGCCCAGACTGATCTCAAACCCCTGGGCTCAGGCAGACCTCTTGCCTGTGCCTCCCAAAGTGCTGGAATTACAGGCATGAGCCACCGCACCTGGCATGAAGTGCCATTTTCATCACATTATATTAAGGGTATATAGTATCAACATGATTTATGCCTGTCAGTGTTGACCTCTGTCACTTGACTAAAGTAATATTTGTCAGCTCTCCACTGTGAAGTTGTTCTTTTCCCTACCTCTTTGCATACTGTACTGAACTCATTAGATGGAGACTCATTAAATTTTTCACACATAAGAACTCAAAGAAAAACTCAACCTCTCAATGTGACTTCCTTATGCCTCTTAAAACAGGTCTCACATACACCTGTATTCAAACATTTCATTATGCTTTCCCAGGCCTGCCAACCCCACTCTGTCTTCAGATCGTGCCACTGGTTCCCAGAGCCTGTCTCTACTCACACCTCATACTGCTGCTTGGTCTCTTGAGAATGTCATTCCCCTTCCTTCCCAACCATCTAAATCGTGCTTGCCTTTGGAGACCCAACCAGACAGTTTTGCTTCCCCTATGAAATCTTCCTGGAATAATCTAATCTGTTTCTAAATTCTAGATGGTATTTGTTACAGAGGGATCCTCTTTTGCCCCCAGTTATGATGTTGTAAGTGAACTCCTTTGTGCTGTGGGCAAAAATTGGGTTTGGCCAGGCATGGTGGCTCTAGCCTGTAATCCCAGCACTTTGGGAGGTGGAGACAAGAGGATTGTCTGAGTCCAGGGATTCAAGACTAGCGTGGGCAACTTGGTGAGACCTTGTGTCTACAATAAGTCAAAAATTAGCCAGGCACGGTAATGCATGTCTGTAGTGCCAGCTACTTGGAAGGCTGAGGCAGAAGGATCACTGGAGTCCAGCAGGTCGATGCTGGGATGGCCATGAGCATGCTACTGCACTCCAGCCTGGGTTACGGAGTGAGACTCCAACTCAAAAAAAAAAAAAAGAATCATGTAATAGATGCTTATAATAGAAAATTTTTTTATTCTGAAAAGGTAAATTTTAGGCATGGAGAACGCATATTAATCACTGACTTCCAGTTAGGTTCTGCTTTTCTGTGTCTTATCACAAGTCCAAATTTGCTTCAGTAATGTTTGTTGCATGAGCAGCTACTACAGTGAGAAGGACATAGGTGGAGGACAGATGGCAGAGCCAGAGGCCAGGTCTGGGATTCCTGACATGACCCAGGGAATACAGTGAGGAATGAACCCTTTGTGGTGGCTCTGCCCTCTGAAAAGGACTTCATACTTTGGCCTGGATTCCAGGGTGAATTAAATACACAATAGGAGAGAACTTTCTAGTCAGAGCCAAATTGACTGGCAGAAAGATTTTAAAGATGACAACAAATTCCCCCATGCCAGCCAACTCCTTTCTCTGGCTAGACCAAACTCATGTGGGAGATGTCAGTTCTGGAATGCTCTTTTCTTTTAGGTTTGCTGGTTGGCTCCTGAGCAGACAGCAGGAAAGAAGAAGCCCTTTGTCTACACTCAGGGTCAGGCTGTCCTAAACCGGGCCTTCTTCCCTTGCTTCGACACGCCTGCGGTGAAATACCGATATTCAGCTCTTATTGAGGTAAGAAGACTAAGGTTAGGTGTACTTGCCCTTGGAGTTAAGAATATAATTTCAGGCCGGGCTTGGTGGCTCAGCCTGTAATCCCAGCACTTTGGGAGGCTGAGGCGAGTGGATTGCCTGAGCCCGTGGGTTCGAGACCCGCCTGGGCAGCCTG
>NW_007253390.1:1693207-1698590 GCF_000164805.1 Carlito syrichta
CACTCTGTCTCCCAGACTGGAGTGCAGTGGCTGCTCCCGGCCACCGCAGCCTCGACCTGCTGGGCTCCGGCGATCCTTCTGCTACAGCCTTCCAAGTAGCCGGAATTACAGACATGTGCTACCACGCCTGGCTGATTTTTTGATTTATTGTAGAGATGAGGTCTCGCTGCCCAGGCGGGTCTCAAACCCACGGGCTCAGGCAATCCACTCACCTCAGCCTCCCAAAGCTGGGATTACAGGCTGAGCCACCGAGCCCAGCTGCCTCCTGACATTTTATATAGCCTTCCTCTAAATCCCACCAGTGTAGTACAGGCTTTGTTTCTTGAAACCTTTGTGTTCTCCAAGATGGCCCCTGGGTCATTATCACCATACAGGTTGCTGGCTAAGCTGTTGTTCAGACTGATGGAAAGGTGACTCTCTTCCAGGTAAGATCTAAGCTTTCTCTGTTGCCAGGTTCCAGATGGCTTCACAGCTGTGATGAGTGCTAACACCTGGGAGAAGAGAGGTCCAAATAAATTCTTCTTCCAGATGTCTCAGCCCATCCCCTCCTATCTGATAGCTTTGGCCATCGGAGATCTGGTGTCAGCTGAAGTTGGACCCAGGTAGGAGACAAAGACCCCACAGGCAACACTATATTGGCCTCGGGGGCAGCGAGGACTCTGACCAGTGAATCTGCTGGGGTGGCTGCTGGGCAGTCTGTGACCCTCTGCCAAGTCTGGAGCCCTTCTGCGGCTAAGAAACATGCAGCGTGAGGACAGCTGTGGGATGTGCTCTTTCTCTCCCCTCCTCTCTCACTCCTCCCTCCAGCTGTAATCCTGTGTATGGAATGCACTCATCAATCCTGCTAGTGGTACCTGCTGTCCTGGGCTGCCTGGCAGAGTGATGTGGGAGCTTAGGTAGCCATTGGGAAGACTGATCTTTATTAGTATCTTTAAGCACTTCATGCCATTCTAGCAACTATTTTCACCTTTTAATCTTCGTACCAAATCTCCCCATTTTCTCCAGCACTCAATTCCTGGAAATATACAAACTTCGATGTTGTTATTTCCCTCTAGAAAGGGAAGTAGACTCTGTCTGCTGCAGGCGTTTGAACCTAAACCTATGGTGACAACAATACCGTCATGAAGTTAGATGAATTTAACAGAGATAAAAGGGATTTTGTGGCTGGACGTGGGAAGGGCTTGCTTGTACTCCCCACACTTTAGTAGACCTAGACGAGAGGATTGCTTGAGCCCAGGAGTTCGAGCCCAGCCTGGGCAACACAGCGATACTCTGCCTCTTACCTAAGAAAAATAAACAAACAAAAATGAAAGAAATTTTCAGGGTTTCCTGAGAAAATAATTTTGACCAGGTGTATAGGTTTTTCCTGGCTATCATATTAACTGCCACTATAGCTTAATCCCCATGGGAGAGGATCAAAGGTTGAACAGTAAAGCTCTGACTCTTATCTTGGCTCTGCTGCTGTTCTTATCTCCAGCCCTGCTCTCAGTTCCTGGAGGCCGTGGTGTTCTTGGCAAGATTAGTTACAGGCCTCAGACTTCATAACTGGGCTCAGCAGCACTGCTAGTATTCTGCATCTTCATTCCTGGGTATCAGATGGAATGGTAGATGGGGTCCCACTGGCACCTGCTTCCAGCACACACTCAGAACAGTGCCAGTTTTGAGAGACAAGCGTCTTCTTGTCATGAAGGACTGTCTTCATTCTAGGCAGGACAGTAAGTAATCAAAAGGATGTCATCTTTGCAATAGATAAGAAAATAGAGGCTGGGCTTGGTGGCTCAGACTGTAATCCCAGCACTTTGGGAGGCTGAGGTGAGTGGATTGCCTGAGCCCGTGGGTTCGAGACCCGCCCGGGCAACTTGGCGAGACCTCATCTCTACAATAAATCAAAAATTAGCCAGGTATGGTAGCGCGCGCCTGTAGTTCCAGCTACTCGGAAGGCTGAGGTGGAGGATCGCCAGAGCCCAGCAGGTCGAGGCTGCGGTGGCCGGGAGCGGCCACTGAACTCCAGTCTGGGTGACAGAGTGAGACTCCAACTCAAAAAAAAAAAAAAAGAAAGAAAGAAAATAGATAAGCTCACACCTGTAATTCCATCACTTTGGGAGGCGGGGGTGATAGGATTGCCTGAGCCCAAGGGTTCGAGACCAGCTTGGGCAACTTGGTGAGACTTCATCTCTACAATAAATTATAAAAAAAAATAAACCAGGCATGGTGGCTCACGTCTGTAGTTCTAGCTACTTTGGAAGGCTAAAGTGGAAGGATTGCCTGAACCCAGCAGATCAGGGCTGCGGTGGCCATGAGTGTGCCGCTGCACTCCAGCCTGGGTGACAAAGTGAGACTCTGACTCAAAAAAAAAAAGAAAGAAAGAAAATAGATAAGTAAGGGAATGTTGTTTCAGAGACTCTACCCTTCCTAAGGTTCTATCAGTAGGAGTATAAACTGGCCAGGTGCAGTGGCTCACACCTGTAATCCCAGCACTTTGGGAGGTGGAGGTGGGAGGATTGCCTAAACCCAGGGGTTCAAGACCAGCCTGGGCAATTTAGCAAGACCTTGTCTCTACAATAAATAAATAAAAAAAAGAAAAGAAAAAAAGAAACCCTGGGCATGGTGGTGCATGCCTGTAGCTCCAACTATTTGGAAGACTGAGGTGGAAGGATCACCTGAGCCTAGTGGGTTGAGGCTGCAGTGGCCATGAGCGTGACGCTACGCTCCAGCCTGGGCGACAGAGTGAGACTTCAACTCAAAAAAATAGAGCATAAACTATTAATGGGAAATGGGAGGAAAACAGATTCTAAACATATTAGATAATGGTTTTATTGAACCCTCTGTAATAAAATGACAGCATGATGTATCAAACTAAGGGACAGGACGCATTTAACTGGCAGTGATAACTTATTACTTCTCCTATCAGACAGACAGTCCTTGTTGGGTCAAATCTTAGGGTCTTGTGAGAATTTTTTTAAAAATGTTTTTATTGTATTTTATTTTATTTTTTTGAGTTGGAGTCTCACTCCATCACCCAGGCTAGAGTGCAGTGTTCACGGCCACCCCAGCATCGACCTGCTGGGCTCTGATGATTATTCCACTTCAGCCTTCCAAGTAAGTGGAACTATAGGCACGTGCTACCACACCTGGCTAATTTTTAAAATTTATTTATTGTAGAGATGAGGTCTTGCCAAGTTGCCCGGGCTGGTCTCGAACTCGCGGGCTCAGGCAATCCACTCGCCTCGACCTCCCAAAGCGCGGGATTACAGGCTGAGCCACTGAGCCTGGTCACCCACTCTTGAGAATGATTTTGTCTCCATTGTGTAGATAGGCAAACCGAGGCTCTGGTGAATGGCTTGTGGAGAACCACGTAGTTGGCATGACTAGAACCAAAATCCAGGTATTTCTATGGCGAGTCCCATGCTCTTTGCACTATGCTACTGGTGACGAGATTCCAGCTGGGCTGAGAGCATTTCACATTATTTATGTAATTATTTAGGTTGGAGTCCACTCTTGCTCAGGCTGGAGTGCAGTGGCATAATCACGGCTCACCATAGCCTTGACTTCTAGGCTCAGGCAATCCTCCTGCCTCAACCTCCTGAGTAGCTGGGACTATAAGTGTGTGACTCCATGCTGGGCTAATTTCTTAATTTTTTTTTTCCAAGGTGCTGGGATTACAGGCATGAGCCACTGCACCTGGCCCCTAAATTATTTTGCCAGAAATATGTATAGTGGTGGAAATATCTTGGATGACCTCTGGCTAGCCTGTCTTAAACCTTCTGGTTGGAGCAAGCTGAAGTCCACTGGGCTGAAGGACTTTGCTAATCATGATATCCAACTGGTGGTAGAGCAGTTCACAAAGTAATCCCTTGAAGACTTTGACTCCTGTGCCATGGTCTTTTTCTCAGCCTGATGCCCTGTTAGTCATTTTTGGTGACTTTTCTATCCATGTGGATGTTCCTTCCAGTACCCAGGGTTGACAGTAGCTACAGCATTTCTTGACCTCTGCTATTCTGGGAGCCTCTTCTCCTCCATCAGCCTCCACATTCAGCGTGTCTAGGGCCCAGACATGGTCATTATCGTGACTATGACCGTACTATGTCAGAACGTGTAAACATTCTGTCCCCATTCATCCTCTGACTCTCCCCTCCTAACCTTCCAGGCTTCTGACAGCCTCACTCCCATCATATCCCACCACGTATCCTTGAGCTCATGGTGGCCTCTCTTTCTTCAGGCTGGTCAGTTCTTTTTGGGCAGTCATGGCCTCTCTCCATGGTCCAGTCTGTGGTTGCTCGTGTCTTACCAGCAGTACTCCAAGCCCCCTTGTTCACTGCCCTGCTGCTGTAACATCTCAGCCCTCAGTCAAACAATTCCTTTTCTCTATTTCTATGGATGGGTGTTTGGGAGATGCAGAAAATAATGAAACTGTACACTACACATTTCTAGTTTCTTGGTGAAAAGTTGGAGTTAAAGGAAAGTTGATATAGACATTTGTGTGGTTTTCAAGAAAAACATAAGAAATATGCAGTCTTCGACTGCAGGTGTGCTTTCAGAATTGCTCAACAGTGCTTTTATTTATCTTTCCATCTCACTTCCCTTAAGCTGTTCTAAGACTTTATTATTCTCTTCAAGTTTGTTATCCAAACCGCACACCCTCACTCAAGCAGATGATCTTGTCTCCTGCTTTACAGAGAATTTCAGTTCGTCAGCTGTGATTATGTCAACTTCCCACTTGGACAGTCATCTTCCTCTGCTTTCATCCTTCTGACTCTGAGGCGGGATCCTTCCTTCTGCTTAAAGTCAAATCTCTCCTTCTGAGCTGCTGATTCGGTCCCTCCTTGTGTCCTCTGGGCTTTGCTTCATCATTTACCCCTCTCTCTTCGAACCTGCGGCCTCTCCTCTCAATTCAGCCTCCAGACATGCTCCAGTTTCTCTCAGATCTAAAACAAAGCAAAAAGCAAATTCAAAACCAAAAATCCTTCAACCCCATATTGGCATCTAGTACACCACCCTCTCCTTCCCTTTGTAGCCCGGTTACTTGAGTAGCAGATATACACACTGGCACCACTTCTGTTGCACCTTCCCCCCCATTCGTTGCTTAGACCCATGGGAATCCAGCTCCCTATCCCCATCATGCTGTTGAAACTCTGGAGTAAGAGAGGCCTTTTGCCTCAATATGGGCAACACGCTGGATGCTTTTTAGTCCTTGTCTTGTGTCCTGCTCTTTTTCTGGATCCATGACACAACCCTGACCTGGTTCTAGGGCCTCCTGGTTAGTCTTTTCTGGTCTCCTTTCTGAACTCTTCTCTACCCAGCCCTTCTGTTTTCATGATCTCCAGGGTTCTGTCCTTGGCTCGTTCTTCTCTCCTATGTGCTTTTCTTTTCTTTTTTTTTTTTT
>NW_007253390.1:1698610-1726575 GCF_000164805.1 Carlito syrichta
CTCCCAGCCACTACAGCCTTGACCTGCTGGGCTCCGGCGATCCTTCCACCTCAGCCTTTCAAGCAGCTGGAACTACAGGCGCGCGCTACCACACCAGGCTAATTTTTTTGATTTATTGTAGAGATAAGGTCTTGCCAATTTGCCCAGGTGAGTCTCGAACCCACGGGCTCAGGCAGTTCACTCACCTCGGCCTCCCAAAGTGTGGGATTACAGGCTGAGCCACCAAGCCCGGCCTCCTGTGTGCTTTCCTTAGGGAAGCTCACCCATTGTAGTTGAGCATATTTTTTTGTGTGTCCTCCAGCCAGAGTGATCTCTTAAAATTACATCTGACAATTGCTTGTTGGCTTAAAACGTTCCAGTGGAGCCGGGCTCGGTGGCTCAGCCTGTAATCCTGCGCCTTTGGGAGGCTGAGGAGAGTGGATTGCTGAGTCCGCGGGTTCAAGACCTGCCTGAGTAACTTGGCGAGACCTCATCTCTACAATAAATCAAAAATTAGCCGGGCGTGGTAGTGCGCGCCTGTAGTTCCGGCTACTCGGAAGGCTGAGGCGGAAGAATCGCTGGAGCCCAGTGAGTGGGTCGAGGCTGCAGTGGCCAGGAGGGGCCACTGCACTCCAGTCTGGGTGACAGAGTGAGACTTCAACTCAAAAAAAAAAAAGAAAGAAAGAAAACATCAAATGTAGAAAAAACTAAAAGACTGATGATTAAACACCTCTATATCCATCTTTCTTTTTTTTTTTTTAAACTTGGAGTCATTCTGTGGCCCAGGCTAGAATGCAGTGGCATGTTCACGGCCACCACATCCTCGACCTGCTGGACTCAGGCGATCCTTCTGCCTTAGCCTTTCAAGTAGCTGGAACTACAGGAGCACACTACCATGTCTGGCTTATTTTTTGATTTATTGTAGAAACGAGGCCTCACCAAGTTGCCCAGGCTGTTCTCAAGCCCCCAGGCTCAGGCAGTCCTCTCGCCTCAGCCTCCCAAAGTGCTGGGATTACAGGCTGAGCCACCAAGTCCGGCCTATCCAGCTATCTCACTTGAGACCATCTATTTTGTCATATTAGTTTTAATTATGAGTAAATTTGCTTTTGTCTTTGCTAGATCATTTAAAAGTAAGTAAATTTCACCGGTGCAGCAGCCCATGCCTGTAATCCCAGTGCTTTGGGAGGTGGAGGCGAGAGGATTGCCTGAGTCCAGGGGTTCAAGACCAGCCTGGACAACTTGGCAAGACCTCACCTCTACAATAAATAAAAACAAAATAGCTAGGCATGGTGGCATGTTCCTGTAGTTGCAGCTACTCGGAGAAGGCTGAGGTGGAAGGATTGCCTGAGGCCAGCAGGTCGAGACTGCAGTAGCCATGAGCATGCCACTGCATTCCAGCCTGGGTGACAGATTGAGACTCCAACATACACACACACACATACACACACAAATTAAAAATAAAGTAAAAGCAAGTAAATTAGTGTGCCTCTTTGAAGAATAAAGACATTTTTCCTTATAACCACCATGCATTACTGCGCCTAAGGCAATTAGCAATTTTCTGTTAGCATTAGTAGGTTTACTTTATGTTTCCTTTCAGTTCCAGAGATTCTGATATTGGAATCCTTTCTTCATCTTTCTGATAAGTAGGGAGAAAGAAACTAACGTACTGTATAAGCCACTGTAGGAACAGCTTTTGTATGCTCACTTTATAGATGGGGAAACTGAAGCTCGGAGAGGTTAAATAACTTTTGTAAGATCGCAATCAGTGTGAAAGCTAAAACCTCATAGCCCTGTGAGTTTAGATCCTGTTGCTCAGAGGAGGTGGCTGCTACCACCACGAAACTGTCTTGGGTTCTTACTTCTCAGGTGTGGGAGCAGTCCCTTGGATCTGTGCAGGTGATCTGATCTTGCGTCTCCTGTCTCTGGCTGATCACATTGTCACATTCATTTGACTCAAATGTGGGATGAAGTTTCTGCAGATACTTTCAGGATCAGGTCGCTGCGATGGTCTCTAAACACCACTCTGCTTTCTCTGCACTCTCATCTTTAGGAGCCGTGTGTGGGCTGAGCCCTGCCTGATTGATGCTGCCAAGAAGGAGTACAACGGGGTGATCGAAGAGTTTTTGGCAACAGGAGAGAAACTTTTTGGACCCTATGTTTGGGGAAGGTGTGGTATCACATTGTTGCGAATGTCTTTTGTTAAACTGAGTCCCTGGTTTCTACTCTCCCTTTGGGGGCAGCTTCTCTTCCTTCTGTCCCTCAGAGCACCATATCCATATCCTAGAAATGAGGGAGAGGAAGAGGAGGAGCAGAAGGGATGGGCCAGGCTCCTCATTGTGGCTGAGGAGGGGACCTAATCAAAATGTGCCTGGCACTCCCCAAGTTTGAGATGGGGATACAGGGGACAGGGGCCTGTGTTGATCTGTCTTTTTTTTGAGTCAAGATCTCACTCTGTTGCCCAAGCTAGAGTGTAGTGGCACAATCATGGCTTACTCCGATTTTCCCTTTTGACATCTTCAAACTTTAGCAGCCTTAGATGAAAGGCTCCACTTTGGTCTTTATGATGCCAAGCTGGCCTCCAGTGAGCTAAATGTGATAGAGCTAATAATCCTCATGCCCTGCTTAGAAGGAGAGAGGGAAACAGAAGGATATGGAAAGCTGTCTCTGAGACAGCGAACACCACCTGGAAAAGGAAAGTTCCAGCAAGACAGGGGAGACACATGGAAAAGAACTGAGGAACCAGGGCTTTATGTTCAGCATGGGGCCTGCGGCTACTACGCCTATGTAGTGACCGTCTCTGTGGCTTGGCAGTAGGCTGAAAAGCCGTTGCTCGGGGAACCAAGGCAGGGTCTGCTTCTGGGAGCCAGGTCCTCTCTGTGACCTCCCACCTTCCTGGCAGGTACGACTTGCTCTTCATGCCGCCATCCTTTCCATTTGGAGGAATGGAGAACCCTTGTCTGACCTTTGTCACCCCCTGCCTGCTAGCAGGGGACCGCTCCTTGGCTGATGTCATCATCCATGAGATCTCCCACAGTTGGTTTGGGAACCTGGTCACCAATGCCAACTGGGGTGAATTCTGGCTCAATGAAGGTTTCACCATGTATGCCCAGAGGAGGATCTCCACCATCCTTTTTGGTAAGGTACCCATCCTTCTCCTAAGGACTCTGTCTCCCATTCCTTATCCTGTGAGCCCAATGTGATCTCCTTCTGGGGTTGCAGGATGCAGGTGGGTATGAAAAGGGGAGATAATAGCAGAGTCTTTCAAACATTTTTCTTTTTTTGTTGTTGTTTTGTTTTTGTTTTTTTGAGTCGAAGTCTCACTCAGCCTTCGAAGTAGCTGGGACTACAGGCATGCACCACCATGCCTGGCTAATTTTTAAAAAATTTGTTGTAGAGATGAGGTCTTGCCAAGTTGCTCAGGCTGGTCTCAAACCTGTTGGCTCAGACAATCCTCTCACCTCAGCCTCCCAAGGTGCTGGGATTATAGGCATGAGCCACCGTGCCTGGCCGACCAAGGTTTTATCTGGAGGTTTTTGAGAAGGTTGCATCACATTTGCAGAAGGAACATCCCGAGTTGTGGCAAACAGGTGACTGGTTCTTCTACCATGACAGTGCACCGGCCCACACTGTGTTGAGTATTGAGCAGTTTTTTGTTTTGTTTTGTTTTTTTGAGTTGGAGTCTCACTCTGTCACCCAGACTGGAGTGCAGTGGCCGCTCCCGGCCACCGCAGCCTCGACCTGCTGGGCTCCGGCGATCCTTCTCCTCAGTCTTTCAAGTAGTCAGAACTACAGGCACGTGCTACCATGCCTGGCTAATTTTTTGATTTATTGTAGAGACCAGGTCTCGCCAAGTTGCCCAGGCTGGTCTTAAACCCCTGGGCTCAGGCAGTACTCTTGCCTCTGCCTCCCAAAGTGCTAGGATTACAGGTGTGTGCCCCTACATCTAGTTGAAGTTTAAACATGTAAGAACAAATACACAGTTTTTAGTAAATAAACTCTAAGGCTTTTTGTGTGTCCCTCATATTTTCAGTTATCTCCTAGAACGTTTGTACACATTTATACTTTTATTCAGAGTATATAGAGCAAGAGCCTGTTTGCAAAAGTCTTAAACAGCCAGTAGGAATCCTGCAAGCAAATATTATTATCCCATCATGCAGATGAAGAAACAGGCCAAGAGAGGTTAAGTCACTTGCTCAGACTCAGAACACCTAGTAAGTGGCATAGATGGCTGGTTCAAAAATCTGATCCCAGACCAGGCACGATAGCTTATTCCTGTAATCCCAGCACTTTGGGAGCCCAAGGCAGGAGGATCACTTGAGACCAAGAATTCAAGACCAGGAGCAAGACCCCATCTCTGCAAAACAAACAAACCTTAGTCTCCTTCCTTTACACTATTCCCTGTAATTATTTTTAAACCTAGGAGACTTAGGAGCCCCTAAACATTTTCGGGGTCATAGTTTCTCTCGTCTGACAGATAAAAAAATTCTGTTTTCAAGCCGGGCTCGATGGCTTAGCCTGTAATCCCACTCTTTGGGAGGCTGAGGTGAGTGGATTGCCTGAGCCCGTGGGTTTGAGACCCGCCTGGGCCACTTGGCGAGACCTCATCTCTACAATAAATCAAAAAATTAAGCCGGGCTCGGTGGCTCAGCCTGTAATCCCGCGCCTTTGGGAGGCTGAGGTGAGTGGATTGCCTGAGCCCGTGGGTTCGAGACCCGCCTGGGCAGCAAGACCTCATCTCTACAATAAATCATAAAAAGAAAAAAAAAAAAATTAGCTGGGTGTGGTAGCGCGCGCCTGTAGTTCCAGCTACTTGGAAGGCTGAGGCAGAAGGATTGCCGGAGCCCAGCAGGTCGAGGCTGCGGTGGCTGGGAGTGGCCACTGCATTCCAGTCTGGGCGACAGAGTGAGACTCCAACTCAAAAAAAAAAAAAAAAATTCTGTTTTCATGGTAGATCAAATTATTATCTAAAAATAAAATTCATTGATAGAGAAAGGTAACTGTCAGTTAGGTCTGATCCCCTAGCCCCCAATTATGGGAGAAACTGACAGCCTAAGCTAGCCAAGTCCTTTGCAGCCCAGAGCAATGGGGAGCCAGGAACTGAGTCAGGTTCCCTTCAGTGACATTATTTGCTCTTTGGTCCCCAGGAGGATATTGGTAGGAAGCTTCTGTCACTGTTCTTCTTGAGGCCACAAGAGGGCAGCACAGTGTCTTTGTCAGGAAATGCACTTGGATATGGTGACAGACTCTTGGGGCTTATGTTTGATTTTGCCCCAGGGACTGCTTACACCTGCTTGGAGGCTGCAACCGGGCGTGCCCTGCTGCGTCAGCATATGGACATCACTGGAGAGGAACACCCACTCAACAAGCTCCGAGTGAAGATTGAACCAGGTCCAGGAGGCTCATCTGTCTAACACCCCCTCTTCTAAATTGAGCTTGGAGCCCCAAGTTAATTCAAGCTTCATGTTGATCACTGCACACTTGGAATACATCCTTTGGGAGGAAGGGCCCTCCAGAGGTCTTTCTAGTCAGTTCTGTGGCCTCTAGGCTGACTGAACCTAAGCCATCTCAGCCAGATAGGATTTCTGTCTATTTCTGTGCAGTTCTTCCTTTTTATTTTGAGTTGGGGGTGTCACTCTGTCACCCAGACTGGAGTGCAGTGGCACACTCATGGCCACCGTAGCCTTGACCTACCAGGCTCAGGCGATCCTTCCGCCTCAGCCTTTAAAGTAGTTGGAACCACAGGTGTGCACCATCACGCCGGCTAATTTTTATAATTTATTGTAGAGACAAGGTCTCGCCAAGTTGCCCAGGCTGGTCTCAAACCCGTGGGTTCAGGCAGTCCTCTCACCTCAGACTCTCAAAGTGCTGGGATTACAGGCACGAGCCACTGCACTCAGCCCATGTCAGTGTACAAGACTCTGTTCCTTTCCTTTTTTATTGTCAAGTCAGACCTGTGGGTTCTGAAGAGTAAGCATTGACTTTATTTTACAGATGTTGGGATTGAGTACCAGACAAGTTCAGTGACTCATCCAAGGTCATGTACCTAATCAGGGTATAACCGAACTCAGGCCCAGATCCTTTCTCCAAGTTCAGAGTTTTTTTTTTTTTTTGCTTTCTAACATTTTTCTTTAGTTTCATGTGTGACTAATGTAAAAGCTTTTTGTGCAATTGAAGTTCATGTTCCTTGATGCCATTGACTATGAAAACGAACTTCTTGTAGACTGGTAATTAGTTTTAGCCTAGAACGGTTGTAAAAAGTGTTCTGAGAGGAGAGGCTGAGTATGTAGGAGGTGACCAGCAAGGCTGGAAAAGACACTGAGCTCAGTGCTCAGTCCTAAAAGTTGATAGAACCTACCCAAGAAAGGCATATCCTGGGAATAAGGAATCATGTCAATTCCTCTGGAAGGCTGGTTTCTTTGCCCTCTTATTAGGGCCACAGTTAATGATCCTAATAAGATCTCCTTTGAAGTGCCCTGGGAGAGGCCAAGATGGATCTGGAAACCATGGCTTCACTGTTCCTGGGGAAGCTGAATTCTGATCTCCTCCCTAGTTAGTCTTTGGATCTGGAGCTGGAGAAGAACAATAAGGGTGATGGGTTGCAAATGCCCAAACTGTGTCTGCTTTCTCCTCTGCCAGGTGTTGACCCAGACGACACCTACAACGAGACCCCCTATGAGAAAGGTTTCTGCTTTGTCTCATACTTGGCCCACTTGGTGGGTGATCAGGATCAGTTTGACAATTTTCTCAAGGTATAGTCAACTCTCACATGAGGGGAGAAGGAAGAGGAACAGATAAAGCAACTGGGCCAGAGTACAAGGGTGGAGGCTGGGGGCGAAAGAGGTAAGGGGTTGGAGGAGGGTGCGAGCTTTAGAGAGGCTCAGCTCCCCATGGGACCCGAGAGTGGCTGAAAGGCACTGCCCTCCTCACAGGCCTATGTCGATGAGTTTAAATTCCAAAGTATCTTAGCTGATGACTTTCTGGAATTCTACTTGGAATATTTCCCAGAGTTGAAGAAAAGGAGAGTGGATTCCATTGCAGGTAAGCAGAGGAACTGGCCCACAGCCTCTATCTAACCCACACCTGGGGAGACCAAGGTGGGTGGGAAGAGACTGGATCGCAGTTGCCTGGTCAGGGACTTTTTGGGGCACAAACTGGGATCCCAGGCTTTATTCACAAAAATTACCTCTCTTGGTTCCTTGCTCCCCTGTTGCTCCTAGTTTGTTTCTTACTTTCTCCATGTTTTCCTCACACCTGGACACACATAATCAGACCCTTAACTCTGCCCAGAGAGTTGCGGCTCTACTGCTGCTACCACTGCCCCAACTAAAGCTTGCAGGGCAGGAGCAGGCGCAGCAGCCCCTGCCATAGGGTCATGGAGCTGCCTCATTTTGCCTTCTGAGCAAAGTCAGTCCCAGTGGCTGTCCCAATTTCAGCCTGGGAGGTACTGCTTCTGAAGTGAGTGGAAAATATCCTGTCATGGTGAGATGGTCCATTAGATGTACCCTTTCTTCATGCTGTGAACCCTGAGTCACTCTGTCATTGGGAACAGCTGCAGTTAGTTAGGCCTCACTGGCACCTGCTCTTTGGTTGGAGGCCTGCACCTGAAGGTTATGAGACTCTGTAGCTAGTGATAGTTAATAATTACTGTGTTCTTACTATACATCAGACAGAACGTTAAGCTTTTAACGTGTATTTGGTCATTTAATCTTCATAACTGTCAACTAAGGCAGGGCCTGTCACCTCCATTTTATAGATAAGACTGAGGTGCAAAGAGGTAACATGTCCATGGCCTCCCAGCTAGTTAATGGTAGAGCTGGGCTAGGAGCCCAGGAAGCCTGTCCTGGAGCCCTAGTGCTTAAGCGTGGTTCTTAGCTGGTCATCACGAGGAGAACCTATACTTGAAGATGGTATCCATCGGCTTGGCTTTGACAACACAATGTTAATTTGGAGCAAAAAACACTTTCACAGCAGAAACAGGCACAGTCCAGTCCTACTATGACAGTGTCTACATATTATTATGACTGGGACCCTGCTGGAGCAAGTAATTGTATGGGAAGAGAGGTGAAATGCCGGAGGAAGAGTTTGGGGTGGTGAGAGACAGGAGCTCGGGGTCTGTGAGAGTTGCTTGGGCAAGTTGACTGTAACCTGGCCAGAGAATTCTGACAGTATATTCTGTGCTGATACCAAACAGGTTTGGAGTTTGATCGGTGGCTGAATACCCCTGGCTGGCCCCCCTACCTCCCTGATCTTTCCCCTGGGGACTTGCTCATGAAGCCTGCTGAAGAGCTGGCTCAGTTGTGGGCGGCTGAGGAGCTGGACACGAAGGCCATTGAAGCTGTGGCCATCTCTCCCTGGAAGACCTACCAGCTGGTCTACTTCCTGGATAAGATCCTCCAGAAATCTCCTCTCCCTCCTGGTAAGAAAGCATAGTGAATCAAGGCTCTTTTGTGCAGAGCTTTGTATCAGGAGCCAGAGGGAGACTCAGAAAGAGTTGTGATGCTTGTGCCTAGGTGACTACCAGATATAACAGGGAGGGTGGCACTCCACAAGGAATGTGCCATCAGAAGGATGTAGGTTATACCCACCACTACCATGGGGACAAAATAGTAAAGCCTGTCGTTCCTCAAGTCCTCGGCTTCTGCAGGCAACGCTTGCAAGCTCTTTAATCCTCACAACTACTCTTGGAAGTAGGTAGTGTGATTATAATCCTCAGGTAATGAAGAATTAACTTGGGGCACAAGTGCATCACACAGCCAGTAAATGGTCGGGCTGGGATTTGAACCCAGTCATCCGAAGCTTGTAACTACTAATGCTTTGTTGCTGTGCAGTCAGAGTAATATTCACTAGGGCATAAAAGAAACTTAAAGCTGAGGTAACTTTTAGCAGGTTAGTGGTAGGAGAAAAAATGGCATGGGATATTTTAGGGGACTATCCTAAATCTGGGAAGGAAAATAGGATGATTGCAAGAAAAGAGTTGGAAGTCTGTAATAATATTAAGGGACATTTGGTGGAAGAGCCTTAGAAATTAAAATAAATGTGAGACTAGAACATTACCATTGTAAAATGAACAGAGTGAATGGTAGAGCAAGTGGTCGGGGAACCTCCTAGTCTATCCCTAGTGCTTTGGGAGGGCCTGAGGGCAGACATGGGCCCCATTGGGATCCCTGAGAATGGGGCTCCTCTGTGTCCTCTGCAGGCCATTCACACGTCATTTATTTCTCTTTTCCAGGGAATGTGAAAAGGTTTGGAGAGACATACCCCAAGATCTCAAATGCCCAGAATGCGGAGCTGCGGCTCCGCTGGGGCCAAATTGTCCTTAAGAACGACCACCAGGAAGATTTCTGGAAAGTGAAGGAGTTCCTGCACAGCCAGGTGGGTGACCCCCACCTGCCTGTCCACTGCCCGTGGACCACTCAGCCATACTTGATACAGTCACGAAGGCAGAGCCTCATCAAGAGCTTCATCTGTCTGAGATATGGAGGGAGAGGTCAAATGACCTGCAGGACCCTGCTAATCAGCCTTTGGTGGCTGTGGACACCTTGCCTGGGAGGAAAGAGGAAGCCCACAGGCCTTTTTTTTTAAGATCAGCTGGAGAGACCTGAAGGGGAAAAGCTAGTCAAAGCTAACCCAAAACTGGGAAAGAGGGTGATGGCGTAATGCCGGGCTGGTCATGCAGAAAACACTGGAGGGAAAGGGGCCAAAGGACAAGCACGAAGAGTGAGGGTGAGATGAAAGGTCCCTGCTCCCTGCAGAAGCCCTGTGACATGGGAGCGATTGAGACACCAGCAGAACCCTGCATTGCCCTGCGAGAGTTGCTCTGTTGGAGAAGGGTCCAGGGTCTCTTGGAATGAACTGAACGTTGTCAGATTCCAGAGCAGGGAGTGGGGCTGAACTGGATCCACAGCTCACTCAGATTCCCCCATCTGTGTGAATGGGAGCTGCTTGTCTGTTGGGGGTATTCTGAGCCCTCTGATGGCTTCTTCAAGCCTGGGGAGCTTAGGAACTTGTGATGTAACTGGCTTACATTTGTGTAAATTTGACGTGTGACTCTGTGTGTGTGTGTGTGTGTGTGTGTGTGTGCGCGCGCATCGAGGTCTCACTTTGTTACCTAGGCTGGAGTGTAGTGGCACAATCACAGCTGACCATCTGAACCAGCCTCAACCTCCCGGGCTCAGGTGATCCTTCTGCCTCAGTCTCTGAAGTAGGTGGGACCACAGGCACACACCACCACACCCGGCTAATTTTTTTTTTTTTTAATAGAGATGAGATCTCACTATGTTGCCCAGGCTAGTCTTGAACTCCTGCTCTCAAGTGATCCTCCTGCCTCAGCCCCTCAGAACGCTAGTATTATAGGCGTGAGCCACCAGGCCCGACCAACTTGGGAATTTTCTTTTGCTTAACTGCAGCTGGACCTTATGTGTCCCTAAACTTCACGGACCGCAGCCTTTGATATCTGCTATTAACTTGGTGGCTAACACCTACAGCTTTCTAAAAGTCTGGAGTCCCATTGTGCCAGCCCGTCCCATTTGTTTTGTTGCATGTAGACCTTCCTGTGTTAGCATGGGTTGGGATGCGTATTGAGATCCCTGTTGATGGATCTTTGCCCCCAAGAAAATGTCAGAATTAGAGCCCTTCTGACTGGAAACTCCTCGTGCCAGCCCTTTCAGCACCTGCCCGTGACCGCTATTAGACGGCTCCTGGGTGCAAGAGGCCTGGACAGACCCTCAAGCAAGCTGCTTATCACATGATGTGTATTTCTTGCAGGGGAAGCAGAAGTATACCCTCCCACTGTACCACGCAATGATGAGCGGCAGTGAAGTGGCCCAGACTCTCGCCAAGGAGACCCTTGCGTCCACCACATCCCAGCTCCACAGCAACGTTGTCAACTATGTCCGGCAGATCGTGGAGCCCAAGGGCGGTTAGAGACTCATGCGCATGGCCTCTTGCCTTTGTAGACTTCACAGGCTTCCAGAAGCATTTGTTCCCAAATTCCAGGTCTCTGATCAACTTCCTGAACTTTATATATCCCCTCAGAATAATCTGTTCTCCGGGCTTAGGTATCGATGACTCTGCTCTGGTTGGAACTTCTCTGGCTCCCTGTAGGCCGCAGGCATTGGAGGGACAGCTGCCACTGGAGGGCCTCTCCCCGCTCCCCACTTAAGTCTCTGGGTAGAAGTGGAGAGAACTAACTTCTTTCCGTCCTTCCTTCTCTCTTTTTGCTGATTTTTTCAAGTACTGTGCAAAGGGCTGGCATTCTGGTTCTTCTTTTTTCAGGTTTAATCTTATTTTTAATAAATGTTTTTAAGCAAAAAATAGATAAGGTGGAGTCATTGATTGACTATTGAATTTCTACCAAGGGTCCCCTCTGTGTGTGCGTGTTCAGCGAAGGTCTCTGGGGGAGACCCAGAGGATGACAGTGTTTCCCTGGCCATGAGGAATGGCCAAGCAGAAGGAGGCGGGTATCGCATGGACACATAGGGGGGAGTATGTGGCAGAGTGGCGTGGCTGCTGTAGGAAATGTGAACAAGGGAGCAGCATTCCAGTTCTGTGAAGGCAGCTGCATTCTCTACCTGCAGCACCATTCCCGCTTATCTTTTCCATCACTTGAAGCATGTCTTAGGGTTCGTTCTCCACCCTTCTCCCCATCCCTGCGGCTTCACCAGGCCTCGCTTGCCTGTGCTCCTGGGGAACTGTGAATGGTGTGGTCATCAGTAGAATCTGTCCAGAACTTGGCGCTCAGTTCATATTTCCTGGCTTCAGCTTTGGGAGCTGAGTGGTTAGCAACTTGGTTTGGGGAGTGGGATGAGGGTAGAGTCGAAAGAAATAGCTAAATTTGTCTCAGTCGCTTTTCTTAAATACAGTCTCCATTGCAGTTCAGCTCTGTCCTTGACTTCAGCTTGTCAATGCCGCCTCCTCCCTCCCCTGAGCAAGGGCTGAAAAAGAGAACTTCGGTCATGATTTGTTCTCACTTGCAAGAATGGGGGACTAGTGGTGACCAGATGGTGGCTGGAGGGTGCTCCTGACCAGGGCACACACAGCTCCACCAGCAGACGTGGTGCAATGGGTCACAGGAGCAGGATCTGGGGGCCCAGGATTGTAAGAGCGACTCTGAGCACTGGCATGTAGCTAGCAAAACACTTCCATGGCTCTCAGGACTGTTCTGACCACATGTTACAGGTTAGGACTATGTTGTGGCTATACAGTTGCCTCCCCCCGCTCCCCAGCTCAGTGTCCTGTTTATCAGCTCTGTGACCAGTAGCTTCCTTTCCATATTCTGCATCAGTGAGCCCAGTAATAATGAAGCGTCACCGAAAGCTCTTTCTCTAAAAGCCATTCTCTGACTCCACAAACTTTGCAAGGCCTCGCAGTTCACAGCATGGGCTTCCTGAGCTGTGTAGCCCTCCCCATTCTCCACCTTGGTACCCGACAGTCCTACTGGATGTGCCTGTTTTTTTAAGGCTGAAGGGGCAATGCTCCTGCCATTTTCCCACCCCAAAGCCCGGGCCCCATCTGGGTAAGCTCTGTGGGGAAGACCAGTGGATCTGGAAGAGATCTTAGGGATCATTAAGGGTGCTGTCCCCACCCCACTCCTCATCCCTCCAAGGCACTGACCTCCAATCCAAGTCTTTCCCACTTATCTCAAGGTGCTAGCCTATAGGAATCTCTTATCTCGGCTTCATTTCTCCCAGAAAGAAACCCCATGAAGGCAAGGAAGCTGATAGCCTTTTCATTCTTTATGCCTTCTCACCCTGCAGTCTGGAGCTCCAGCCAGGTGCTCTCAGGGCAGGGAACACGTGAGCAGCCCTGAGGCTAGAAGCCGGTTCTCCCACATTCCAGGGTGAGTGACTGGATAGAGGGCGTGCCCCCTTCGGGCTCCTTGGGGGAGGCCCCCTGGAGGGCTGGGGAAAATCCTACTCAGAGCCCCAGGCTCTCCTGACCCCCTGGCCCAGCAGAGGCGATTCTGGACATTAACCCTCTATGCTGGGCACGCAGTAGTTTCAAAGACTGGGAAGATGAGAAGCAGATTCTCTGCAAAGGACTTTCTTAGTCCTCGGGCTATAGAGTTAAAGAGAGCAGAATCTCTGGAGGTGGAGTCACCTTTTGTTTGAGTAACCATTTCACCCACCCTAGCTGGGAACCACCCAGGATGTGGCCTTAATGAAGGAGGTGGGGAGGGGGAGACACACAGAGCCTACATTTTAGATGGGTGAAAAAGTGGATCTGGAAGAGATCTTAGGGTTCCTTAAGAAACTCATTTTTACTCCTGAGGACACTGAAGTGCATATCCAAGGGTCTTACCCCAGATCACAGCGTTGCAGACACTGGAACACACGTCTCTTGCCTCTTCCTCTCCACCCCTGCTCAGGGGCTCTAGGAGGGTCCACAGGACACAGTCCATTGTGTTGGTGCTGAGTCCTTAGAGAGAACCCCACATGCGGGGGACTCACTGCCCACATGGGAGACAAGGGATCTGACCGTGGGACTGAAGCCAGGGGAAGAGCGGTGGTTCCAGTGTACACCATACTGGATTTAAGTCTGTTCCCACCACTTAACTAACAACTCTGTGTGGCTGGGGCAAGCCATTCAACCCTCCAAACTACAATTTCTTGCCTGTAATATGGGATGACTATGCATTCCCTACAGGATTTTGTGTGTTTGTGTATGAGTGTCTGTGTGTGTGTGTGTGTGTGTGTGTGTGTGAGAGAGAGAGAGAGAGAGAGAGAGAGAGAGAGAGAGAGGATTAAATGAGAGAATATGTTTTTAAATGCTTGGTAAATAGTAAACTAGTACTATGTATGTGTTGGTTCTCTTTTCTCCCTTGAATGACATGATCCAGTAGGCAGGTTTCTGACCACTAGAGGGCAGCAGACAGGTACTGGAAAACTGGCCGAAGTAAACTGGAGATTAGGTGGGGGACGAGACAGAGGGTGAGGAGTCTGACACCTCCAGCAGCCTCTAGGCAGGGAGGGCTCCAGCAAACACTGAGGGAAAAACTCAAGCAGAGCCAGGTCTCTTCATAGTGGCTGCAGCAACGCTGATGTCTGGGTGGCGTCCAGGCAGGCAATGGGGACTAAGACTGCCAACAGAGTGGGTGCCAGCAAATGGGGCCTGTAGCGGGGACCCTGGGGAGGGGGCTAGACTGGCAGGCCTGGCCACCACCCATTAGCCGATGAATATGTCCCAGTGTTGATCCTGGAGAGCCGATGCCCAGAATCCTGGGTGTTGTGGGGGAATATCTCTAAACCTCAGGTAACTTCTCTCCCTACTAGGCTCCTCTGTCCTCAAATCTCTGAATATGGAGAGGCTGGCAGCCTTTCTGACCCAGTTCAGACAAGGGTTCAGGTTCCCCCACTTGTCCCTCCCCCTGCCTAGCCCATCCCTGGCCTGGCCCCCGAGAGGAATTTCCTGGGCCAGAGGGCGGTCGACAGCACGGATGCCCACCCCAGCAACGTTCCCGCCACCTGCCCAGGCCAGTGCCCTGTGCCCAACCCCAGAGGGTGCGGGATGACAGACTCTGACAATCATTAAACCAGCTGGGCCTGATTTCCCAGCACCGCCTGCTAGGATCCGGGCCAAGTGGCACCGAATATGCAAATCACCTGGGGCCAGGAGCCCAGTCTAAAGGCCAGGAAATCCCCTCTGTCCAATGAGCCACCAGCTCAGGTTACCGCCGGGGATGCGCTATAAAAGCCCGGGCTTGGGGTGGAGCTCCCGCACGGCTCTATTTAGGGCGGGTGGGGGCGCACGGTGGCCAGACACCTCAGCGTTACCTGGCGGAGCTGTTGCCGCCTGGATTTCTCTCCTGCCCTCGGGTTCTTAAGGCTTGCCTGCCTGTCACGTCCGCACCCCACCACTCCGGTAGGACACTCACCTGTCATTCCCTAGCCCAGGTCTTAGGAAACTGGGGAGGGGTCTTGGTGGATTTGCCGTTCTGAATCTTCCCACTCTAGTCTAGAATGTCCGAGCAGGAGCATGGGGCTGTTTGGGGTGTCCTGAGGGTTGGAGGGCAGAGACATTGTCTTGGGAGGAGCAGGGTGGCCGTGACCCTGCCAGTCTGGCTCAGGGGCCCTGGTGATCTGAAGAGGGAGCTCCAGCAGGAGGGTCTTATGGCCCTACATTGCTCTGAGATCTTGGAGCTCTTCTTGTGAAGAGAAAGCGTCCACAGTTGACCTCCCTGCCCCGTGGGGGTACTCCTGAGCAGTCTTGGGTGGAACAGAGTAGCCCGGAGTGTAAGGGGAGGACCCCGGTCCCTCACTGATCTCTCCCCTTCTCCTCAGGTAGCCTCATGGCTGCAACTTGTGAGATTAGCAACGTTTTTAGCAACTACTTCAGTGCTATGTACAGCTCGGAGGACCCAACCCTGACTTCTGTTCCCCCTGCTGCCACCTTTGGGACCGACGACTTGGTGCTGACCCTGAGCAACCCCCAGATGTCGCTGGAGGGTACAGGTGGGTCTCTGCAAGGTGCCACGGGTACGGAGCAGGAGATAGATCCGTCCAAGAGCCTATTAGACAAATGGGGTGGATGGGCAGGGAGGAGGGTCTCCTAGAGAATTCTAGGGCTATGGACTGAGGAGACTTAAATGGCTGAGGCGTTGGGGATTGTGGGAACTGTGACAGGTGCAGGTACTGGGACAAGGGTTTTGTGGATGCCACTTTCTGCCCCTACTCCTAGAAGGGCTCTGAGGGCTGAGGTGGGAGTCCCCAGTGAGCCCAGGGATGGGACGGTGAGGTCTGCCGGGCAGCCTGGGCTGAGCCTGTTGCCGTGCCTGGCTCCTTGCAGAGAAGGCCAGCTGGTCAGGGGAGCAGCCCCAGTTCTGGTCCAAGGCGCAGGTTCTGGACTGGATCAGCTACCAGGTGGAGAAGAACAAGTACGACGCCAGCTCCATCGACTTCTCACGGTGTGACATGGATGGGGCCACCCTCTGCAACTGTGCCCTTGAGGAGCTGCGTCTGGTCTTCGGGCCTCTGGGGGACCAACTCCATGCCCAGCTACGGGACCTCAGTGAGTCCAGGCCACTGAAGGCCCAGGAATGGAAGCGGGGAGGACAGGTTTTCTGGGTAGAGACCCTGGAGTTCCAGGCTGGAAGGCACAGCCAGAGAGCCCCTGAGGGAGGGGAGAGGAGAGTGTGACCCGTTCTTCTTTCCTTGTCAGTGTCCAGCTCTAATGATGAGCTCAGCTGGATCATTGAGCTGCTGGAGAAGGACGGCATGGCCTTCCAGGAGGCCCTAGGAGACCCAGCCCCCTTCGGTGAGGACTCATGTTCTCCCTCTACTCTCGTCCCTTCCCTGCCCCACCCCAGAATGTGAGAGGTGACACCCCTCCCCAGACTTCTTCCTCCTTCAACTAGAAAAGTCCCAGCCGGGCTCGGTGGCTCAGCCTGTAATCCCGCGCTTTGGGAGGCTGAGGTGAGTGAATTGCCTGAGCCCGCGGGTTCGAGACCCGCCTGGGCAACTTGGGGAGACCTCATCTCTACAATAAATCAAAAATCAGCCGGGCGTGGTAGCGCGTGCCTGTAGTTCCAGCTACTTGGAAGGCTGAGGCGGAACGGTCGCCAGAGCCCAGCAGGTCGAGGCTGCGGTGGCCGGAAGTGGCCACTGCACTCCAGTCTGGGCGACAGAGTGAGACTCCAACTCAAAAAAAAAAAAGAAAAGTCCCAGCAGAGCTGGTCTCATCGGGCCTTTGGGCAGCCTTGCCTGCCCTCGCCTGGTCCCCTGAGCCCTTTCTGACTGCTCCCTTCTGTCCTCTTCCCAGACCAGGGCAGCCCTTTCACCCAGGAGCTGCTGGAGGACTGTCGGCAGGCCAGCCCCTACCACCCCGGCAGCTACGGCGCAGGAGCCCCCTCCCCTGGCAGTTCTGACATCTCCACTGCAGGTGAGAGCCCTGTCTGGGCTACAGCCTCCCTTTCCCCAAGTTCCCCAAGGCTTTGGTTCCAGCACTAGAACCCAGACCTTCTGGCAGGAACAGGAGCTGACTGGGTAGTGTGTCCCGAGAGGCTGCAGCCCAGTTCAGCAGAGGATGGGGCCGGCAGGGGACTTACTCGTGACCCCTGTTCCTCCAGGGACTGGTACTCCCCAGAGCTCCCACTCCTCAGACTCCGGTGGAAGTGATGTGGATCTGGATGCCACTGACAGCAAGCTCTTCCCCAGGGGTGAGTCTGGCGGTTCCCGGTCCCCAAGGGGGTACCCCATCAGCAGTGCTTTGGGGTACGGCTCTTCCCCTCATCCCTGCTCTCCTGCAGGGTTTTCCTGTAGAGGGGCTGCTCCCCCTAACTACCTACTAGTTACCCTCTGACCTTCCACCCCTGTCCCCACAGATGGCTTCCCTGACTATAAGAAAGGGGATCCTAAGCACGGGAAGCGGAAACGGGGCCGGCCCCGAAAGCTGAGCAAAGAGTACTGGGAGTGCCTGGAGGGCAAGAAGAGCAAGCATGGTGAGCTCCTGGGGTCCCCTGGTCTCGGCGACCCTGCACAGGGGCTGAGGATGCCTCCTGTACAATTCTGGATCATTGCGGGTGTTGCTTATGCTGTTTTCTCTGACCTCTCGTGGCCACCCTGCCTTCGATAAGAACGTGCACAGTGGCGGGGGGGGGGGCACTGGGCACTGCCTAGTTGCCAAGCCCGGTTTGGTGATCCTAGAGAGAAGGGGAAACCTTCTGGAAGGAGGCCCATACGCTAGAGCTAGAGTCCAGGTTTCTTGTCCCACTACCTCCAGTTCTCTCTGCTCTCAGCCATTGTCCTGCCTGACAGGACACCCTTGGCAGTGTGAGGAGGCAGTTGCTGGGTACTTAAGTGAGCTGAAACACCAGGCAAAGAGGACAGTGCCTTGACCATGGGACTTCCCAGACTGGAGTGCAGTGGCCGCTCCCGGCCACCACAGCCTCGACCTGCTGGGCTCCAGCGATCCTTCTGCCTCAGCCTTCCGAGTAGCCAGAATTACAGGCATGTGCTACCACGCCCGGCTGATTTTTTGATTTATTGTAGAGATGAGGTCTCGCCAAGTTGCCCAGGCGGGTCTTGAACCCGCGGGCTCAGGCAATCCACTCACTTCAGCCTCCCAAAGGCGCGGGATTACAGGCTGAGCCACCGAGCCCAGCGATGTGTTGCTTTCACTGTGGCCAAACAGACCCTGGAGCTTCCCCAGGTAGTCTGTGCCTCAATCACCGTTGTGTTCCAGCCAGATGTTTGCTCGGTATCTGCATGATAGAACGTCTGCGCTGTGTAGCATAGTCTTCGCAGAGCTCTGGTTTGGTAGGGAGGCAGGAGGGAAACAGCCACTAGGACGTGAGCAGAGGGCTCATTAGGGTCTCCGCGGGGTCCTGTTCACGCTTCTGGCCATGAGTCTGCTGTGTGCTGGGCTGGGCAGGGCTGCTGGCCTTGGTGAGAGGGGACACCTGGATGGCTAACGCTTGGCACCTGGCCTTGCAGCCCCTAGAGGCACCCACTTGTGGGAGTTCATCCGGGACATCCTCATCCACCCGGAGCTCAACGAGGGCCTCATGAAGTGGGAGAACCGGCACGAGGGCGTCTTCAAGTTCCTGCGCTCCGAGGCTGTGGCTCAGCTGTGGGGCCAAAAGAAAAAGAACAGCAACATGACCTACGAGAAGCTCAGCCGGGCCATGAGGTGAGCCGGGACTCAACACGGCCCGACATGGGATGGGGCCCTGCTGGTCCAGCCAAGGGCCACTGTTCATGCTCCTGCTGACCTCTCTCTGCTACCTGGCTTCATGGGACCAGTAGCAGTTCGTGAGTCTTGTAGGGTGAGGAGAACAGCAGTGTCCACCCACGCTGTGGATTAAATGATAACATGGAGAAGGGATTAGCCAGGCGTAGAGTAGACACATTTCCCTGTAGCTAACAGCAACATTTCTTGGTAACACCTGCAAGCTTTATCCTTAGGAAGGCAGCTAGAGAGGTGAAGAGACCATGAGCCGTGCCTACTCCAGGGCCAGGCCATCGTTGAAGCAAGTACCTTGCTTGTCTCTGGACCTCAGTTTCCCCCCTATGTACGGCAAGTCTGGACTCGATCATCTTAAGGTCCTCTCCAGACCTAAAATCATGTGGTTTTGTGATCAGCCCCAGACGTAGCCATCGGATGCAAAGAAGCAAGGGCAGAACCAGGTACCCTGGACACAACTCCAGGCTGGTGTGGACAAAGAAAACAGCTTCTCCTTGCAGTCAGGCAGAAGAAAGAAGTTCCGGAAGTGTGGGTCAGGCTCTCGTTAGTCAGGCAGAAATCAGTGAGGACGGGTCACCTGAGGATAACTCAGTGGATGGGAGGCAGCCGTCGGAGGCCTGTTTTCCTGCCTGAACACCTCGACCCCCCTTCTGCCCACCCAGGTACTACTACAAACGGGAGATTCTGGAGCGGGTCGATGGCCGGCGGCTCGTCTACAAGTTTGGCAAAAACTCCAGTGGCTGGAAGGAGGAAGAGGTTGCCCAGAGTCGGAACTGAGGGTCTGAAGCAGACCTGGGACCAAACTCATGGACCACTCGGGGCCTGCAGCCCTTCCTGGGAGAACAAGCAGGCCAGAGGGCCCTTCACGTTGGGCATGCTCCCTGCTGTGCTGTGGAGAGAAGCTGGAGTTCTGATATATTGTCAGCCATCGTCCTGGGATCTGGAGCCAGTGGTCTCTCCTCCCTGCCCTCCTCTTGGAATTACAAGCCCTGGGGTTTGAAGCGACTCGTCCGCTGACTCTATAGTTGTAAGCGCGTCTCCTCTTATCTGGTGCCTCCTCAAACCCAATCCCAGACACTAGCTGCAGAGGATAACTGTCTCCTGCAGATGACACCTTCCTCCTGCAGATGCCTGAACTGAGCTAAAGAGGCCAGGAGAGGCCCTAGAAAAGGAGCACCTCGAAGGAGAGAACAGAGCGGGCTCCTCCAGCGCCTTCTTTCTGGACTGGCTTCCACCTCCCGCTCGGTGCTTGGGCTCCACGGGCGGGGGTCAGAGCACTCCCTAATTTATAAATATGTCAGATGTACATAGATCTATTTTTTTCTAAAACATCCCCCCACACACTGACAATGGACTGTTGTACTGTTGTAGGTGTGATACTGGAATCCTTGGGGTGGAGTGATGCTAGAACCCGAGGATGGAGCTCCCGGCTCCTTTCTCCTGTGAATGGAGGCAGAGACCTCCAATAAAGTGCCTTCTGGGCTTTTTCTAAACTTTGACTTAGCTGCCTGTGTGCTGAAATTTGGGCCTCCAAACTGGGATATAGAGTCATGGGGTTGGAGCAAGGGACGATGGAGGTCTGTCTGGTTGAATGTGAGGGTGGAAGCACACAGAGAGTAGGTGTGGATTTCCTGTGGCAGGAGGTTTGGGCTTAGAAACATGTTGGAATGGGGGCTGGGACGAGAGCAAAGGAAGCAATGGAGGCCGTTCTCCACTGAGAAAGCATGTAAGACTTTATGTAAGCAAGGGCACGAACTCAGGGAGCTGAGGTCAGGGGCTGTCCTGCCGCCATGACACTTAGCACCAGTGACCTTGGCCAAGTCTGTCCTCTTTGGGGCAGCTTCCTCCTGTCAGGCTAGGGTTTGGACCTCATGTTCTCTAAGAAGTCTAGAACTGCATGTCTGGCCTTGTGAAATAGATGCTTTTGCCTTCCAGCCAACTTGGCAGTAGACTGAATATCTGTAATATGAGTCCTAGCTTTCGTGTCTGACATGAAATCACAGTTACAACCCTGTGAAAGGAGAAAACAAAAGGGAGATAAGTACTGGTGAGGGGTTTGTGTTTGTTGACAGGCCAGTCCTATGCCAGACACCACTCTGCCTCCCATAACCCTCTCCCAAGAAAAGAGAACCTGAGTCCCATTTTAAAGATGCAGAAAGTGAGGGTCAACAGGTATACCTTAGTTCTGTCCTTGAGCCTTTCCCTGGGAGCTTTTCCAGAACTAGCTATTCTGTTTCCACAGTGAGCAGGTGTCCTGGTTTTAGAGGGGACATTTTACTGATGAATGATATATCTAGTGTTATGAAGAATATCTTCTAAGTGGAAAGTTCCTTACATTTGAGGCTTCAAATTCCATAGAATACATGAAAACCCCATTTTGTGAGTATGAAATACTGCTCAGTGGTCTTGGAAATACTAACTTATTGGCTGAAGGGATATGGGTAAAGAAGGGACCCTAGAAAAACAAGGGTGTGTGTGTGTGTGTGCGCAAACCTCTGGAGAAGCAAGGAATGATGGAGGGAAGCTGGTGGGAGAGAATAGTGGGGTCATGACAGAACTTAGAATTCTCTGGAACCATTTTGGAAAGAGACTTTTCCTTACATTTATTTCTACATTCCTACATTTCCCCTGTAAGTGTAGGTGAGTTTGCCAAATTTCCTAGCGGGAGTAGTGGGCAAGGGCAGAGGTTTAGCCTCAGCCAGACCTGGCTCTCACGCTGACTGAGGAGGACACTCACCCGCTGGGGAAACTGGCAACTACTTAGCCTAATGACTTCATTTCTGGGAAAACGAGTAAACGCTAGCCACTGTGTTAAAGGGTCCTTGCGCCCTTAATCCAGGTGACCCAGTGTTGCCTGAAGGCACCTAGTCAACTGGGGAAGGAGCCTTGGGAGCCCAGGACACACTTGCTACACTACACCTGTGACCCCCGGATTGTTCAGCTCTAGAAAGGAGATCCTAGCAGTGAGCTCCCCACCGGAGGGTACTCTGGGGGAGGAGAATGTGGGGCCAGGCTCCTTAATCCGCCAAAGGGCTGGGAGGCAGCTGCCACCAGTGCACACCAACCTTTGTCCTGCCATTTTCAGGTTATGAGGCGCTTTCTTCATCTCATTATCTCATTTGATCCGCCCCACAGAGGGCTGAGGAGACTGGGCGTCCCCATTTCACTGATGAGGCTAGTGGCTGGCCCAAGGTCACAGGCCAGGTGAGAATGGGGCCAGCACTCAGCACCCCTGCCCCCACGCTAAGGAGGGGAAGGTAGCCTCCGCTCCAGCACCTGGAGCACAGCCTGGAAGAGGCAGCCCTGGGGAGAGGAGGTGGGGAGGAGCTCTTCTCACCTCAAAAGAACAGGTTTCTTTCTCGAGATGTCTTTCTCCCTAACACGGCTCTCCCCACTCCCAGGCTCTCCCCACTCCCAGGCTCTCCCCACTCCCAGCCCCGCAGGGCACTTTCTCCACCCTCTTTCAGTCACTCTCTGTCAGGGGCCAGCCACCACGCTGACCCCAATTCTTACCAGCACCAGAGCCTTCAAGTGAAGATGGGCCCATCTCGCATGCTCCCCCGCCCGTCCCTCCCACCCCAGTCTGCATCCCAGTGGGTGTGTCCTGGGCTGGAGAGTGGGGGTGGGGAGGAGGCCACAGGGCTGGGCTGTTTATATCCTGCCCTGAGCTGCTGGTCACCTCTTATCTGCTTCTGTGGGATTGGGTGTGTCGCAGTGCAGGTCAGAGGGAGGTCACCCCTCCCGTGTTTGGGCGTGCCCGAGGAGGGGATGGGGTCGGCCCTCCCTGGACGGTTCCCGGATTTTCCTGCCAGCCCTCCCCTCCCCTCAATTCCTGGGAAATCCAGCTTCACGGGCCCTCCTGGGGGAAGTGGGGAAAGAGGTCTTTTACTGAGGGTATTATTTCATTCTGCTCCTTTATTCCAGTTATCTGTTGACACATCTCTCGCCCTTACCGCCTTGCCAGCACCTCTGGCAAGTGCTAAGGCTTACTCACCCCAGCACCCTGCACAGCGCCCAGCACAGAGAAGGTGCTTGACAAATATTTGTTGGACTGCCCGGTGACTCCTTGCCCTGGCCACCACCTCCCTCTTACACACACATACAATAGGAGCCATGGTCACGCACCACACACACTCATACACACTCATGAGAACCACAGTCATCTCACACACCACACACACACACACACACACACACTCACAGGAACCATGGTCTCACACCACACACACTCACGTACACTCATGGGAACCACGGTCATACTCTCATGCACCACACACACACTCTTACAACCATAGTCACACACCACACACACAATCACATTCATGGGAATCACAGTCAGACTCTTATGCACCACACACTCAGAGGAACCACAGTCACATACCACACACACTCATACACTCTCACGGGAACCACACAGACCACACACATCACACACACTCAGGCGAAACGCAGCCACACACACACTCCTAGGAACCATGGTCACACACCATACACACCATACACATTCATGGGAACTGCAGCTACACATCACACACACACTCACAGACTTACATCACACACCCATATACACTCATGGAAACCACATACACACACCACACTTATGTCTCATACACGTGTACACACACCACATCTGCAAACTTACACTACACTCACAGGCACACACCAACACACATCCTCACATGCATATAGACACACACAAGTCCTCACTCATATGCACTATAGACACCACATACACACTGTCATAGACCACACTCACTTGCATGCACTGGCAATATACTACACTATACATACACACCCCACAGTTCCACACAGCTCTCATACACTCTCATAAACTCAAACATGTCACACATGCATGCACACCCACCCACTGACCCCACAGTGTCACACAGCCACCCACTGGCATGTCCAAGTTCAGCCCCCTGCTGGGCATCACACTCCCAGGCCTCAGTCTTTTGTTTACATGATTTGCCTCCAGGGAGCCCAGTCAGTCCTTGGAAGCCTTTCCTGACCTCCGTCCTGTCCTTTCCCCTCCCAGGTGGATTCAGCTCCTCCCTTCCTTCAGAACTCAAGCCCGATGCAAATGAAAACTTTCCTTGTTTAAAAAGTTATTTAAAAATCCAAAATGGAGTCGAGCTCGGTGGCTCAGCCTGTAATCCCGCGCCTTGGGAAGCTGAGGTGAGTGAATTGCCTGAGCCCGCGGGTTCGAGACCCACCTGGGCAACTTGGCGAGACCTCATCTCTACAAAAAATCAAAAATTAGCTGGGCGTGGTAGTGCACGCCTGTAGTTCCAGCTCCTTGGAAGGCTGAGACAGAAGGATCGCCGGAGCCCAACAGGTCGAGGCTGCGGTGGCCGGGAGCAGCCACTGCACTCCAGTCTGGGCGACAGAGTGAGAATCCAACTCAAAAAAAAAAAAAATCCAAAATAGTGGTAGCAGAGCAAAGCATAAACCCTCTGTGAGGCTCTGTGCTCTGCGCAAGGACTGCACAAGTCACATGCCCAGAAAGCTAGCCCTGTCTCTGTCTCCTTGGCTCAGTAAAAGCTCCACTGAGCAGCCGGGTTCGGTGGCTCAGCCTGTAATCCCGCGCCTTTGGGAGGCTGAGGTGAGTGGATTGCCTGAGCCCGCGGGTTTGAGACCCGCCTGGGCAACTTGGAGAGACCTCATCTCTACAATAAATCAAAAACTACCCGGGCGTGGTAGCGTGTGCCTGTAGTTCCAGCTACTGGAAGGCTGAGGCAGAAGGATCACCGGAGCCCAGCAGGTCGAGGCTGTGGTGCCCGGGAGCGGCCACTGCACTTCAGTCTGGGCGACAGAGTGAGACTCCAACTCAAAAAAAAAAAAAAGAAGTTAGCTGAGTGTGGTGGTGTGTACCTGTGATTCCAGCTACTTGGAAAGCTGAGGTGGAAGGATCTCCTGGGCCCAGCAAGTCGAGGCAGCAGTGGACATGAATGTGCCACTGTACTCCAGCCTAGGCGACAGAGTGAGACTCCAACTCAAAAAAAAAAAAGAAAGAAAATCAAGGCTGGGCTCGGTGACTCAAGCCTGTAATCCCAGCACTTCGGGAGGCCGAGGTGAGAGGATGACCTGAGCTCAGGGTTCAAGACCAGCCTGGGCAACTTGGTGAGACCTCGTCTCTACAATAAATCAAAAAATAAGCCAGGCATTGTAGTGTGTTCCTGTAGTTCCAGCTACTTGAAAGGCTGAGGCAGAAGGATTGCCTGAGCCCAGCAGGTCGAGGCCGTGAGCATGCCACTGCACTCCAGCCTGAGTGACAGAGTAAGACTCCTACTCAAAAAATCAAATCAAATCAGAAGATCTAGCTGAGCTGAGCCAGCTCTCCCCTGGACCGCAGTCTGCCACAGTGGAGTTGACTGTCCCTGTATAGTCTTCACTTTGCCAAAGTCACCATCCCGTAGTACGTGGTGAACCCAGAGACACTGAGAGGAAAGAGGATTGCTTGTACCCAGAAGTTTGAGAACAGCCTAGGCAATGTAGTGAGACCTCGTCACCAGCTACTCAGGAGGCTGAGGCGGAAGGATCGCCTGAGCCCAGAAGGTCCAGACTGCAGTGAGCCATGATTGTGCCATTGCACTCCAGCCTGGGCAACAGAGTGAAAACCTGACAAAAAAAAAAATCAGTCCCTATATTCTAATTATTTACAGGGATTTGTAAAACAGAGCACTAGAGCCAGAAGAGCAACATTCATTTAGCAGATTAGGAAACTAAGGTTCAGAAAAGGAAGATGACTTGCTCAAAGTCACACAGTTACTGCTTTATATACATCACTCCCTTTCCTTCAGTGTTCACTGACTGACTGTATATGCATGACTCCATTCTGGATGCAGGGGATACAGTAAGGAAGAGGTCACCCAAGGAGAGTTAAAGGCTTAGGTTGTAGCCTGAGAAATTCCAGAAACATCTATATAAGGTATATACAGAGTAGAAGATGAACGCCTCAACTCACAGATAAAAAACTAAGGCCGCCAGGCTCGGTGGCT
The DNA here is from genome assembly GCF_000164805.1 of Carlito syrichta. Taxonomy (NCBI): domain Eukaryota; kingdom Metazoa; phylum Chordata; class Mammalia; order Primates; family Tarsiidae; genus Carlito; species Carlito syrichta. Next base: position 1,724,266 of record NW_007253390.1, read on the forward strand.
CAGCCTGTAATCTCAGCACTTTGGGAGGCCGAGGTGAGTGGATTGCCTGAGCCTGTGGGTTCGAGACCCGCCTGGGCAACTTGGCGAGACCTCATCTCTACAACAAATCAAAAACTAGCCGGGCGTGGTAGCGCATGCCTGTAGTTCCAGCTACTTGGAAGGCTAAGGCGGAAGGATCGCCAGAGCCCAGCAGGTCGAGGCTTTGTGGCCGGGAGCGGCCACTGCACTCCAGTCTGGGTGACAGAGTGAGACTCCAACTCAAACAAAAACAAAAACAAAAAAAAACTAAGGCCTAGCCAGGCTCGGTGGCTCAGCCTGTAATCCCACGCTTTGGGAGGCTGAGGTGAGTGGACTGCCTGAGCGCACGGGTTCGAGACTCACCTGGGCAACTTGGCAAGACCTCATCTCTACAATAAATCTAAAAATCAGCCGGGCGTGGTAGCACACACCTGTAATTCCGGCTACTCGGAAGGCTGAGGCGGAAGGATCGCCGGAGCCCAGCAGGTCAAGGATGAGGTGGCCGGGAGCGGCCACTGCACTCCAGTCTGGGCAACAGAGTGAGACTCCAATTCAAAAAAACCCAAAAAACAAAAGACTAAGGCCTAACCGGGGTCGGTGGCTCAGCCTGTAATCTCGTGCTTTGGGCGGCTGAAATGAGTGAATTGCCTGAGCCCACGGGTTCAAGACCCACCTGGGCAACTTGATAAGACCTCATCTCTACAATAAATAAAAAATTAGGTGGGCGTGGTCGCGCACGCCTGTAGTTCCAGCTACTTGGAAGGGTGAGGAGGAAGGATCGCCGGAGCCCAGCAAGTTGAGGCTGTGGTGGCTGGGAGCGTGCCATTGCACTCCAGTCTGGGCGACAGAGTGAGACTCCAACTCAACAAACAAACAAACAAACAAAAAAACGGAGGCTTTCGAGAGGTTAAGAAACAGCTCAGGTTTTCAGACCTAGTAAGTTTAGGAAACCAGAACTTGAACTCTGGTGTCTTGACCCTCTTTCTCCATCTCCCTCTTTCTCCAAATTACTCTGCTTTGAGAGATACTAGGCAATCATTCTGCATAGATGATTAGACATGCAGTTTGAGAAGTGCCCTACTGACATACAAACATGCCTGAGGTGGGGGGTGGATTCAATTAATATTGCTTTCCAGGGACTCCTTGATCCTGTGGGAAGGATGGGTAGTGAGTTTTCTGTTTTCTTTCTTTTTTTTTTTTTTGAGTTGGAGTCTCACTCTGTCGCCCAGACTGGAGTGCAGTGGCTGCTCCCGGCCACCTCAGCCTCGACCTGCTGGGCTCCGGCAATCCTTCCGCCTCAGCCTTCCAAGTAGCCAGAACTACAGGTGCGCGCTACCACGCCCGGCTGATTTTTTGATTTATTGTAGAGATGAGGGCTCGCCAAATTGCCCAGGCGGGTCTCGAACTCGCAGGCTCAGGCAATCCACTCACCTCAGCCTCCCAAGGCGCAGAATTACAGGTTGAGCCACTGAGCCCGGCTGAGTTTTCTGTCTTCAAGACCCTCATGGTGGCCATCCCTTGGTAGTGTTGCCCTCTCATCCTTCCCCTACTCTCCTCCTCCTCCTCCTCCTCCTGCTACGTGCAGGGCTGGGCTGGGGCAACAGCAGCAGCAATTAGCCCAGCTCAGCCACCCGTTACTGGAACCTGCATGTCACTCTGGAGCTGATCCAGGAAACCACGCCCAGTGTCCCGCATGACTCAGCCTCACCTGCCCACCTCCACACCTGCCAGCCTCAGTGACCCAGGTCGAATGCCCAGGGGAAAGTCCCAACATCCTTTGGTCCCTTCTCATCTACCCTATGTGTTTGCAAGGCAAGATGGGATTTAGAGTACTTGTATCACAAGCATTTTGCTGGACTGATTTCTAGCAAGGAGGGAATGCTAATTATTAGTTTTGGGGTTTTTTTCAGTCGGAGTCTCACTCTATTGCCCAGGTTGGAGTGCAGTGGCACACTTACGGCCACTGTAGCCTCAACCTGCTGGGTTCAGGCGATCCTTCTGCCTCAGCCTTCCAAGTACCTGGAACTACAGGCATGTGCTACCATGCCCGGCTAATTTTTTTATATTTTAGTGTAGAGACGATTTTAGCGTAGAGACAAACTCTCACCAAATTGCTCAGGCTGGTCTCAAACCCCTGAGCTCAGGCAGTCCTCTTGTCTCGGCCTCCCCAAATGCTGGGATTACAGACTTGGGCCACTGCACCCGGCTCAGCAGGAATGCTAATTATTTACAAGGATTTGTAAAACAGAGTTTTGGAGCCAGGAGTAAAATATTCATTTTTTTTTTTTTTTT
>NW_007253390.1:1726783-1730135 GCF_000164805.1 Carlito syrichta
AGCCTTCCCAAGTAGCTGGAACTACAGGCGCGCGCTACAACGCCCGGCTAATTATTTTGATTTATTGTAGAGATGAGGTCTTGCCAAGTTGCCCAGGTGGGTCTTGAACCCGTGGGCTCAGGCAATCCACTCGCCTTGGCCTCCCAAAGTGCTGGGATTACAGACTGAGCCACCGAGCCCGGCCACAAGGGACATATTTTAAACAAATAATCAGATAAGTGCACAGAGATGTATCTACAAGGAGACTCAAAGCATCTTGGTAATAACCAAGATGGTTGGGCACGCCTGTAATTACAGCACTTTGGGAGGCAGAGGTGAGAAAATTGCCTGAGCCCAGGGTTTCAAGACCAGCCTGGATAACTTGGCAAGACCTCATCTCTACAATAAATCAAAAAAATTAACCAGGCGTGGTAGCGCACACCTCTAGTTCCAGCTACTTGGAAGGCTGAGGCAAAGGATCGCCAGAGCCCAGCAGGTAGAGGCTGTGGTGGCCGGGAGCGGCCACTGCACTCCAGTTTGGGCGACAGAGTGAGACTCCAACTCAAAAAAAAAAAAAAAAGTAGAAATAACTCTAGGTTGTTTTCCACTGCATGGAAAACAGTATAGAAGGATATATGAGGGGGGATCTTTTTGGAGGTTGGGCTCCTTGTAGTGAAGTCTCTCTCCCGCTTTCCCCCTGTTCTAGGAACCCATTGGCATCAATGTACCAGCTAGCATTGTGAGAGGTTACATTCAGCTTCAGTAAATGTTTCTGGAGATGCTTTCAACATGTTTCCCCATTTCATGATGGGTGATTTATAAACACACCTGCCCACAGTGCACTGAGTGTTCAGCAGTTTTTGGCCAGAAATGATATGACCCCTTTCCCCATCCTCCCTATTCACCCAATCTTGCCCCAAGTGACATTTTTGTTGTTGTTTCCCCTGAAGAAAAAAGTCCTGAAAGGGAAATGTTTGCCAAATGAAAAAGGTGAAAGAAAAAACAGCAGAAGCACTAAAAGTCATCAAAAATGACAAGTTCAAAAGCTTTTGAGCAGTGGAAAAAGCATCTCAATAAGTGTATCAATAAGTGGCGTTAAGAGTCTTTTGAAGGAGACTGAAATTTAAACATGTAAGAATAAATACACATTTTTTTAATAAATAAATTTCACTTTTGGCGTGGCACAGAGGCTCAGGCCTATAATCCCAGCATTTTGGGAGGCTGAGGTGAGAGGATGCCTAAGTCTACGAGTTCAAGACCAGCCTGGGCATCTTGGTGAGACCTCATCTCTACAATAAATCAAAAAGTTAGCCAGGGTGTGGTGGCATGCACCTGTAGTTCCAGCTACTTGGAAGGCTGAGGCAGAAGGATCGCCTGAGCCCAGCAGGTCAAGGCTGCAGTGGCCGTGATCTTGCCACTGCACTCCAGCCTGAATGACTGACTGAGACACAAAATCAGAAAATAAATAAATTTCAGTTTTGTTTTGTTTTTAGTCAGAGACTTAGTCTGTTGCCCAAGCTGGTGTGCAGTGGCACACTCACGGTTATCACAGCCTCAAACTGTTTGGCTCAGGCAATCTTCTGCCTCAGCCTTCCAAATAGCTGGAACTACAGGTACACGCCACCACCCCTGGCTAATTATCTATCTATCTATCTATCTGTTTATTTATTAATCATTTATTTTTTTGAGTTGAAGTCTCACTGTTTCACCCAGACTGAAGTGCAGTGGCACGCTCATGGCCACCACAGCATTGACCTGCTGGGCTCAGGTGATCCCTCCACCACAGCCTTCCAAGTAGCAGGAACTACAGGCATGCACCATTATGCCTGGCTAATTTTTTGATTTATTGTAGAGATGAGGTCTCATCAAGTTGCCCAGGCGGGTCTCGAACCCACAGGCCCAGGCAATCCACACACCTCGGCCTCCCAAACTGCTGGGATTACAGGCTGAGCCACCGAGCCCAGCCGTGCCTGGTCTTAAATTCCAGGGTTTTTTATCCCCTCTCATATATTAGCTTGATAACAGTGACCATTTTTGGACTATGGTATTATACATGACTTTACTTTTTTAAAATGTCTTTCTGTATTGCCTGACTTATTATTATTATTATTATTTTGAGTTGGAGTCTCACTCTGTGGCCCAGACTGGAGTGCAGTGGCCGCTCCCAGCCACCGCAGCCTCGACCTGCTGGGCTCCGGCTATCCTTCCGCCTCAGCCTTCCAAATAGCTGGAACTACAGGCGCGCTACCACGCCCGGCTAATTTTTGATTTATTGTAGAGATGATGTCTCGCTGCCCAGGTGGGTCTCGAACCTGCAGGCTCAGGCAATCCACTCACCTCAGTCTCCCAAAGGCGTGGGATTACAGGCTGAGCCACCGAGCCTGGCTGCTGAATTTTTTTTATTAATAAGCATGTTTTTCTCTCTCTTTTTTTTTTTTTTTTGAGTTGGAGTCTCACTCTGTGGCCCAGACTGGAGTGCAGTGGCCGCTCCCGGCCACCGCTGCCTCGACCTGCTGCGCTCCGGCGATCCTTTCACCTCAGCCTTCCAAGTAGCCGGAATTACAGGCATGCACCACCACGCCCAGCTGATTTTTTGATTTATTGTAGAGATGAGGTCTCTCTGCCCAGGTGGCTCTCGAACCCGCGGGCTCAGGCAATCCACTCACTTTAGCCTCCCAAAGGCACAGGATTACAGGCTGAGCCACCTAGCCCAGCTTAGCATGTTTTTCTCTTAAAATAAAAGGGAAAGCAGGGTGCAGTGGCTCATACCTGTAATCCCGATACTTTGGGTGACTGAGGCAAAAGGATTTCACTTGAGACCAGGAGTTCGAGACCAGCCTGGACAACATAATTTGTCCCCATCTCTTCCCCTCCCCCCATCCCCCCACCAAAAAAAAAACAAAACAAAAAACAATTAGCTGGGTGTAGTGGCACACCTAGTCCAGCTACTCAGAAGGCTGTGGCAGAAGCATTGTTTGAATCCAGGACATTGAGACAGCAGTGAGCTATGATGGTATCACTACACTGTAACCTGAATGACAGAGTAAGACCCTCTTGTTATAAAAAAAAAAAAAAAAAAGGCAGGGGGCAGTGGCTCACACCTATAATCCCAGCACTTTGGGAGGCCAAGGTGAGTGAATTGCCTGAGTCCTTGGGTTCGAGACCAGCACGGGCAAATTGGCAACACCTCATCTCTACAATAAATAAAAAAATTAGCTAGGCATTGTAACATGCGCCTATAGTTCCAGCTACTTGGAAGGCTGAGGCGAAAGGATCACTTGAGCCCAGCAGGTCAAGGCTGCAGTGTCCGTGATCAGCCACTGCATTCCAGCCTGGGCGACAAAGTGAGACTTCAATTAAAAAAAAAAAAAAA
>NW_007253390.1:1730640-1739599 GCF_000164805.1 Carlito syrichta
CTCCGCTCCCCCCTGTGGGAGACAGAGTGAGACTCCAACACACACACACACACACACACACACACACACACACACACACACACACACACACACACAAGACAGCATATAGGATATGACCAGAAAGAAAAAAAAGGCCAAATACTGTTTTTCATTTTGAAAAATAAACAATATCGATTCAAAACAACACGTCTAGTGTTTGGTATAAGCTAACCGAAGTATGACTCATTCATTTATAATATGGCATACTATGACTTCATTAAAAATGATGATTCATTGAAGAATCTGCCTTGTGCCAAGCATTAATGATCTAAAGGAAGCCAAGACAAGGATTCTCCCCTCTTGAAGTTATATGAGTAAACAGATACTTAACACATCGAGGATAATAGCAGGATAAAAGTATATCTAGAGTGATTTGAAACCATATAGCAAAACAGATTCTGGAACCAAGTGTGTGTGGGTTCTGGGAAGATGAGTAGGACCCCACCAGGGCGCAGAGGCAGGGGTGACCCAGGTAGAAGGAGCATCGTGGGTAAAGGTAAACATGCATGAAATGGTGCCATTTATACAGAGGAGGGGAAGAAATGGAATAGGATGGAAACATAGCAATCCAGGCAGAAGCGACCAAACATTAAGCTAAGAGATTTGTAGATTGTGAAATACTTTGTTAGATCTTGAATGTAAAGGCAGCCACCTAAGGGGTTAAGATGTTTGTTGTGGGGTGACATAAGTCATTGCTTTTTAGTAATAGTCCACTGATGGCACTACAGAGGGTAGATTGATGGGACAGTCCTGAAAACAAAGACGCCAACCAAGGCTGTTACAGTTCCCAGGAAAAGAGAATGAGGAACTGAGTGACAGTGATGACAGTAGAGATGAGGATGGGGGCGGGGCCAAGGTCAGGAGATATGACAGGGGTCTAACATGCAGGTGAACGGGAGGGAAGAGTCGCGGAACAGTCTGGCTGGGTAAGTGGGGCTGCCACTCTCCAGAAGGAAGAGCAGATTGGGCGCGCCAGAAATGCTGAATTGATTGCTGAGCTCATTAGGTTTGAGTGGCTTGAGATATTCAGTAGGCAGATGTTCAGGAGGGAGGTTTGGACCAAAAACAACTTTTAGGGTCATCAAGCATATAAATGCACGTTGAAGCTAAGGATTTGAATACCACGCAGGGAAAACGTGTAGAAAAATGGAGGAGAAAACAGTCCAAGAATAGAGCTTCTGTATAGTTAGGGGCCAGATGAAGGAAGAAGCCGGGTGCAGTGGCTCATGCCTATAATCTCAGCACTTTGGGAGGCCAACATGAGAGGATTGCCTAAGCCCAGGAGTTCGAGACCAGCCTGAGCAACTTGGTGAGACCTTATCTCTACAATATGTCAAGAAAAATTAGCCGGGCGTGATGGCGCATGCCTGTAGTTCCAGTTACTTGGAAGACTGATGCAAAAGGATCGCGTGAGCCCAGCAGGTCAAAGCTGTGGTGGCCATGAGCATGCCACTGCCCTCCAGCCTGGGCGCCAGAGTGAGATTCCAACTCAAAAAGAAAAGAAATATATGTATTCCCGATAAGTGTGGGATTGGAGAATGGGGAAGATGTCTGTGAATAGAAATACTGAGCTCACAATTAGACAGACTTGCCCATTCAGCCATGTGGCTAGTGGACAAGCACTCCTCACCTCTCTCCCAGTGGAACCCAACCCTGTGAAAAGTAGAAATGGAGAAACAACCAAACTCGTACTTGCTTCTTCTTTTTCTTCTTCTTTTATTTTTTTGTTTTTTATTTTTTTGAGTTGGAGTCTCACTCTGTCACCCAGACTGCAGTGCAGTGGCATGCTCCTGGCCACCGCAACTTTGACCTGCTGGGCTCTGGCGATCCTTCTGCCTCAGCCTTCCAAGTAGCCAGAACTACAGGCAGTGCGCACTACCACGCCTGGCTAATTTTTGATATATTGTAGAGACGAGGTCTCACCAAGTTGCCCAGGTGGGTCTCGAACCCGCTGGCTCAGGCAATCTACTTGTCTTGGCCTCCCAAAGTGCTGGGATTACAGGCTGAGCCACTGAGCCCAGCCTCTTTTAAAATTTTTCATTTTTATAGACAGGGTCTCTGTTGCCCAGGCTGGAATGCAGTGGCACGATCTTGGCTCACTGCAACCTCAAACTTCTAGACTCAGGTGATTCTCCCACCTCAACCTTCCAAGTAGCTAGGACCACAGTTGTATGCCACCATGCCTGACTAATTTTCAAAAGTTTGATTGTAGAGATTGGGATCTTGCTATGTTGCCCAGACTGGTCTTGAACTACTGGCCGCAAGTGATCCTCCCATCTTGGCCTCCCAAAAATGTTAGAATTACAGGTGTGAGCCACTTTTACTGTCTTACTCCAGTGAGAAAGATTGAGGAAGAATCTGGGCTACCTTGCCCTATTCATGCTTCCCAATTCAGTCCATCTTTCCAGGTGAGAAGAAACTGAGGGACATAGCAAGGCCAGGGATGCGACGCTAATGGAGTTTCTGCCCAAAGAAACATCAGAAATGAGGAATAAGTATCTCCCTTAAGTCTAGGTACTCTGTTCATGGATAATCCAATTTAAACCTCATGGCAACTCTATGAGATTGGCTTTATTATTATTATTATTATTTATTTATTTTTGATTTGGCGTCTCACTCCGTTGCTCAGACTGGAGTGCAGTGGCATGCTTGCGGCCACCCCAGCATCGACGTGCTGGGCTCCAGCGATACTTCCACCTCAGCCTTCCAAATAGCTGGAACTACAGGCACGCACCACCATGCCCGGCTAATTTTTGATTTATCGTACAGATGAAGTTTCGCCAAGTTGCTCAGACTGGTCTCAAACCCATGGGCTCAGGCAATCCACTTGCCTCAGCCTCCCAAAGTGCTGGGATTACAGGCTGACTCACCAAGTCCAGCCTGAGGTTGATATTATCATCATCCACATTTTACCAGGAGAAAAGGAAGCCTAGAGAGGTTAAGTAATTGCCTCATATCTCAGAGTCAAATAAGTAGAAGGGCCAGGTTCTGAACCTGAGCTGCCTGACTCAGACACCTGAGTTTTAGCTCCTAACCATTAATGTTCTGTGGCCTCAGTCTTTCAGGGAAGAGAGAGAATGAAGAAAGTCTGATGGCCAGGCATGGTGGCTCATGCCTGTAATCCCAGCACTTTGAGACATGGAGGCAAGAGGATTGCCTGAGCCCGCGGGTTCGAGACCTGCCTGGGCAACTTGGCGAGACCTCATCTCTACAATAAATCAAAAAACTAGCTAGACATGGTGGCACATGACTGTAGTTCCAGCTACTTGGAAGGCTGAAGCGGAAGGATTGCCTAAGCCCAGCTGGTCAAGGCTGTGGTAGCTGTGTGCATGCCACTGCACTCCAGTCTGGGCAACAGAGTGAGACTCCGACTCAAAAAAAAAGAAAAAAGGACTTTGGGGGTCTTGCCTACATATTAACTCAATTACAGACTCCCATGGCCATCTCTGATACCTCATCATTACTGGTAACTGAACAACTCAATATTGTCAGTTTCACTCTCTAACCACCACTCTCAATTTTACAACTCACTCCTGGTAGAATTACAACTCCAGCAGCCCTTCAGTCTAACTGGGATCTCTAGTCCATTGACCCTTCCTTCTTTTTTTTTTTCTTTTGAGTTGGAGTCTCACTCTGTCACCCAGACTGGAGTGCAGTGACCGCTCCCGGTCACCGCAGCCTCGACCTGCTGGGCTCCAGCGATCCTTCCGCCTCAGCCTTCCGAGTTGCCGGAATTACAGGCGCGTGCTACCACGCCCGGCTGATTTTTTAATTTATTGTAGAGATGAGGTCTCGCTGCCCAGGCGGGTCTCGAACCCGCGGGCTCAGGCAATCCACTCACCTCAGCCTCCCAAAGGCGCGGGATTACAGGCTGAGCCACCGAGCCCGGCTTTCTTCCATCTTTTTTCTGTCCCTCCCCCCTTGATGTTCTCTCTCTTTCCTCTTTTTTTTTTTTTTTTTTTGAGTCGGAGTCTCACTCTGTTGCCCAGGCTAAAGTGCAGTGGCACATTGCTCACGGCCACTGCAGACTCAACCTGCTAGGCTCAGGTGATCCTTCAGCCTCAGTCTCAAAAGTAGCTGGAACCACAGTCATGCGCTACCACGCCCGGCTGATTTTTTGATTTATTGTAGAGATGAGGTCTCGCTGCCCAGGCGGGTCTCGAACCCGCGGGCTCAGGCAATCCACTCACCTCAGCCTCCCAAAGGCGCGGGATTACAGGCTGAGCCACCGAGCCCGGCTTTCTTCCATCTTTTTTCTGTCCCTCCCCCCTTGATGTTCTCTCTCTTTCCTCTTTTTTTTTTTTTTTTTTTGAGTCGGAGTCTCACTCTGTTGCCCAGGCTAAAGTGCAGTGGCACATTGCTCACGGCCACTGCAGACTCAACCTGCTAGGCTCAGGTGATCCTTCAGCCTCAGTCTCAAAAGTAGCTGGAACCACAGTCATGCGCTACCACGCCCGGCTGATTTTTTGATTTATTGTAGAGATGAGGTCTCGCTGCCCAGGCGGGTCTCGAACCCGCGGGCTCAGGCAATCCACTCACCTCAGCCTCCCAAAGGCGCGGGATTACAGGCTGAGCCACCGAGCCCGGCTTTCTTCCATCTTTTTTCTGTCCCTCCCCCCTTGATGTTCTCTCTCTTTCCTCTTTTTTTTTTTTTTTTTTTGAGTCGGAGTCTCACTCTGTTGCCCAGGCTAAAGTGCAGTGGCACATTGCTCACGGCCACTGCAGACTCAACCTGCTAGGCTCAGGTGATCCTTCAGCCTCAGTCTCAAAAGTAGCTGGAACCACAGTCATGCGCTACCACGCCCGGCTGATTTTTTGATTTATTGTAGAGATGAGGTCTCGCTGCCCAGGCGGGTCTCGAACCCGCGGGCTCAGGCAATCCACTCACCTCAGCCTCCCAAAGGCGCGGGATTACAGGCTGAGCCACCGAGCCCGGCTTTCTTCCATCTTTTTTCTGTCCCTCCCCCCTTGATGTTCTCTCTCTTTCCTCTTTTTTTTTTTTTTTTTTTGAGTCGGAGTCTCACTCTGTTGCCCAGGCTAAAGTGCAGTGGCACATTGCTCACGGCCACTGCAGACTCAACCTGCTAGGCTCAGGTGATCCTTCAGCCTCAGTCTCAAAAGTAGCTGGAACCACAGTCATGCGCTACCACGCCCAGCTAATTTTTTTGATTTATTGTAGAGCCGAGGTCTTGCAAAGTTGCCCAGGTTGGTCTCGAACCCCTGGGCTCAAGCAGTCCTCTCACCTCAGCCTCCCAAAGTGCTGGGATGACAGGTGTGAGCCACCATGCCTGGCCTCTTAACTGAGATTAAATTTTGTGATCAATCCATCCATAGTAAGGCGGGCTCGGTGGCTCAGCCTGTCATCCCAGCACTTTGGGAGGCTGAGGTGAGTTGATTGCCTGAGCCCGCAGGTTCGATACTCACCCGGGCAACTTGGCAAGACCTCATCTCTACAATAAATAAAAAATTAGCCGAGCGTGGCAGCGCGTGCCTGTAGTTCCAGCTACTTGGAAGACTGAGGTGGAAGGATCGCCGGAGCCCAGCAGGTCGAGGCTGCGGTGGCCGGGAGCGTGCCACTGCACTCCAGTCTGGGTGACAGAGTGAGACTCCAACTCAAAAAAAAGAAAAAAATCGTCCATGGTATTCATTTCCTTTCAACAACCCTCGACTCTCTTGCACCCTTCTGCTTTGTTCTACTCACTTAGTAAAACCATGATCTTCATTAAATTCCAACCGCAGTCCACTCCAAGTAGCCACCTGTGCTTATTAACAACCACATTGACTGTTCTCAGTCTAAATCTGTGGTTCCCCATGAGACAATTTTCTACCCCACCCCCCAGGTACATGTGGCAATGTCTGGAGACATTTCCATTATTACAACTTGGGGGCAGGGTTGCTACTGGTATTTAGTGGGTAGAGGCCAGGGGTGCTAAGCATCCTATAACACACAGGTCAACTTCCCACATCAAAGATTTCTCTGGACTTAAATGTCAGTAATGCCAGATTGGAAAACCCTGGTCTAACTTACTAACCATGAATCTTAATCTTATTGCTACCTAACAATCACTACCTTTCTCTAGTTGACTCACTCTCCTATTTTCTTAGAGGAATCATTCTAAAATATATATATTTTTTTCCAAGACAGGGTCTCATTCTGTCACCCAGGCTGGCATGCAGTGGCATGATCATAGCTCACTACAACCTCAAAGCCCTGGGTTCAAGTGATCCTCCCCCTCAGCCTCCCAAGTAGCTGGGACTACAGGTGCATGCCACCATACCTGGCTGATTTTTTTAAATTTTTTGTAGAGATGACATCTCACTGTGTATCTCAGGCTGGTCTTGAACTCTTGGGCTCAAGCAATCCTCCTGCCTTGGCTTCCCAAAGTGCTGGGATTACAGGTGTGAGTCACCGTGCCTGGTCAATTTCTCCAGTTTTAAAAGCAAACAAAACAGCCCTCACTTGACTCACATTCTTCGTTAGCTATAGCCCATTCTCCTGCTTCCCTTAATAGCTAAGAGCCAGCTACATCTGTGGCCTCCTAAGCTCACATAACCACCTGTGGCTCCTTCTGCTCCATTGATGATGTTCTTGTTGACCTCAGCTGTGAACTTCGTTGTGTTAAACTCTGCAATTAATTCTCAGTCCTCATTTCTTCTTTGGTCTCACAGTAGGCAGGACACCACTGATCATGTCCTCCTCCTGAGTCACTGCCTTCACGGGGCTTCCAGAGGAACCACTCTTTGTCAGTATCCTTTGCAGTGCCTCCCAGCTCCCTGGCCTCTGAAGGTGAGAATGCCCAGAGCTCAGTGCTCGGTCTCGTTTCGGTCTTCACGCCCCTCACAGTGATCTTCCTTAGCTTCATGGCATTAAATGCTGTCTGGGCATGGAGGGTTTGTCTGACCTCCGGGCTCAGGTGTCCCGCTGCCTCCAGGACATCTGCTTGCAACTTCATGTTGACCTGCTGAAACCCAACTCCAGATCACCTCTCTAAACAGTTCTCCCATAATAAATGAGAAACCTCTTTCCTCAGTTGCCCAAGACAAAAACCTTGGAGTCATCCTTGGCTCTTTCCCTCCCACACCTGGAAGCAAGTCCTGTTGTCGTTATATTTAAGGTGTACCCAGAATCCAGCCACTTCACCCACCTTCACTACACCAGCCTGGTCTCTTTTCTCGATGAACACAAATGTGGCCTAATTGTCCTTCCTGCTTCCAGGCTTGCCATCACACCTATCCTCTGCTCAAAACTCTCTGAAGCTTTCATCTCACTCAGGGGCAAAGTGGAGGTTCTCCCAATGCTACCTGTCCCCTCCTCTGACGGCTCTCTGCTCTGCTCTGTGCTCTGACATCACTACTCCGGGACATGCACTGCCTCAGGGCTCTTGTACTTTCTTTTTTTTTTTTTTTGAGTCAGAGTCTCACTCTGTCACCTAGGCTGGAGTGCAGAGACACGCTCCCGGCCACCGCAGCCTCCACCTGCTGGGCTCAGGCGATCCTTCAGCCGCAGCCTTCTCAGTAGCTGGAACTACAGGTACGCATGACCATGCCCAGCTAATTTTTAAAAAAATTTATTGTAGAGATGAGGTCTCGCCAAGTTGCCCAGGCTGAACTTGAACCTGTGGGCTCAGGCAATCCTCTCACCTTGGCCTCCCAAAGTGCTAGGATTACAGACTGAGCCACTGAGCCTGGTCGATCCTTTTTTTAATTTGTTTTATTTTTCTCCATCGTATGAATCATGATCCCATATATAGTATGTATATTGATTGTCAATTGTCTTTCTCCCTCCACTAAAGCAAGAGCTCCATGAAGGCATGGCATTTTGCTCATTTTGTTCACACCGCCTACCCCACAGAAGACATTCAGTAAACAGTTTATCGAATAAATGAATGTACCCACCTCATATCTCATCAGGAAATTAATGGCCACTGATTATTGCCTTTGTTTCTTTTTTTGTTTGTTTTTGAGTTGGAGTCTCACTCTGTCACCCAGACTGGAGTGCAGTGGCCGCTCCCAGCCCCCGCAGCCTCGACCTGCTGGGCTCTGGCGATCCTTCCGCCTCAGCCTTCCAAGTAGCTGGAACTACAGGCGCGCGCTACCACGCCCGGCTAGTTTTTGATTTATTGTAGAGATGAGGTCTCGCCAGGTTGCCCAGGCGGGTCTCGAAGCCTCAGGCTCAGGCAATCCACTCACCTCAGCCTCCCAAAGCGCTGAGATTACAGGCTGAGCCACCGAGCCCGGCGCCTTTGAACCCCTAACTGGTGACCTGTGGCAAGGCTGAGGACCATTAGCTCTAATCAATGGATCAAAGGCAGACCTCTTTGCTACTGACTGATTTCTTTGTCTTTGTTGTTCACTGGGCTGGCTGGGGAAAGTGTGAGTCAGGTCTTCATATGCCTTCCTCTCTGAGAAATAACGGGGATTAGAGTTTGCAGGAATTGGATATGGAAAGGCAGAGGCAGGGGCACAGGGAGGGAATGAGATGCCAGGCTGGGGACAGGTCCCAGAGGTGTACAGCTGGGGCCGAAGTGAGATGGCATTGTGGTTCAGAGTGTGGGAGACAGCCTACCTGGGTTGAAGCCCTGAGGTAGCCTTGACTGCTGGGAAATCCTGGGTAGGTAGTCACTGCTTCCAGCCTCTTTCTTCTCGTCTCTAAAATGTGGCAAATACTTACATCCATCTTCTGGGGTTGTTCTGAAGAGTAAACAAGATTTTCTATGTAAAATACCTACAGCAGGCACTTAAAAGGCAGAGAAATATACGTGTGCAGGTATCTTTTTTATAGAGTGACTTGAGTTCTTCAGGATATATTCCCAGTAGGGGGATTGCGGGGTCATATGGGAGGTTGGTATTTAGAGCTTTTAGGAATCACCACACTGCTTTCCACAGAGGTTGCACTAGTTTACACTCCCACCAACAGTGT
>NW_007253390.1:1739619-1739879 GCF_000164805.1 Carlito syrichta
TTGATGATTAGTGAGGTTGAACATTTCTTCATGTGTTTGTTGGCTGCTCGGATGTCTTCCTTTGTGAAGTGTCTGTTCATATCTTTTGCCACACGTATGTTTATTGCAGCATTGTTCACAATAGCAAGAACCTGGAAACAACCATGCTGCCCGTCAAAAGAGTACTGGATTAAAAAAATGTGGTACATACACACGATGGAATACTACGCAGCCATAAAAAAGAACAAAATCATGAATTTCGCAGCAACCTGGATGAAACT
>NW_007253390.1:1740536-1745477 GCF_000164805.1 Carlito syrichta
AGGGTGCTGAATGAAACGTAATTGTATACCTAACCCTTAACTGTACCCCACAACATCATAATAAAATATAAATAAAATAAAAGGCAGAGAAGGGGGCCAAGGAACTCACGATCTGTCCTTAGTTGAAGAATGTGGTGGGAGTTGTCTGTCAGGGGATGGGCCATGATATGCCAGGACCAGGACTAATCTATAAGCTTCTGATGCAGGGATTTCTCCATAGCATTCCTCGTGTTCTCACTATCTACAGAGTCACTTCCCTATCACTCAGCTGCGCCCCCCACACAAAGCCCCTCAAACTAGGTGGACAGACAGCATGGTGGCTTGCACCTGTAATCCCAACACTTTGGAAAGTTGAGGCAGGAGGATTGCTTGAAACCAGGAGTTCGAGACCAGCCTGGGTAACATAGTGAGACCCAGTCTCTCGGAAAAAAAAAAAAAAAGAAAGAAAGGAAAGAAAAATTAGCTGAGTGTGGTGGTGTACACTTGTGGTCCCAGCTACTTGGGAGGCTGAGGCAGGAGGATTGCTTGAGCCCAGGAGCTCAAGATTGCTGCAAGCTGTAATCCTGCACCATTGCACTCCAGGCTGGGTGATAGAGCAAGACCCTGTCTCAAACAAACAAACAAGAAAAGTAGATAAGATGGGCTCTTATAGATTTTTTTCCTTCAGCCTGTGGTTCTTTCTTCTGTACTAGGGCTCTGGGACAGACTGCTGGTTTCCACCAGAGCAGCCCAGGGGGTGAATGTAGTCAGGAATGTGCCCTTAGCTCAAGACAGCCCCTCCCCCCACCCCCTCCACCTCTGTCCCCAACCCCGCACTCCCCACCCACTCCTCTCCCGGCCTCGGTAGCAACCTCCTTGGCTGGGATCTGGGTGATGTCAGCCCTGCAGCACAGACTGGGCTGGTTTCCTGGCAAGTTTTCGCCTCTCCCCGGGGAGATCAGATTACCTCACCCTGGGAGCAGGGTGAATGGTTAACCAGCTTCATCTGGAGGGTCTCAAAGCCTGAACCTGGCGTGCAGGCCCACAGAACTCTGGTGCTGAGAGGACCCTGGCCAGGACTGGGGTATGTGGTGGCCTTATCCTTAGTCACTGTCTTTATTTATTTATTTTTTTAGTTGGAGTCTTACTCTATCACCCAGGCTGGAGTGCAGTGGCACACTCATGCTGGGCTCAGACGATCCTTCAGCCTCAGCCTTCCAAGTAGCTGGAACTACAGGCACGTGCCACCACGCCCAGCTAATTTTTAAATTTATTGTAGAGATGAAATCTCGCCAAGTTACCTAGGCTGGTCTCGAACCTGTGGGCTCAGGCAATCCTCTCACCTCCCAAAGTGCTGAGATTATAGGTGTGAGCCACTGTGCCCAGACTTTTTTTTTTTTTTTTTTAGGTGGAGTCTCACTGTGTCGCCCAGACTGGAGTGCAGAGGTGCGCTCCTGGCCACCACAGCCTCAACCTGCTGGGCTCTGGCGATCCTCCCGCCTCAGCCTTCCAAGTAGCTAGAGCTACAGGCACACGCTACCATGCCCGGCTAGTTTTTGATTTATTGTAGAGACGCGGTCTTGCCAAGTTGCCCTGGCAGGTCTTGAACCCGTGGGCTCAGGCAATCCACTTGCCTCAGCCTCCCAAAGCGCTGTGATTACAGGCTGAGCCACAGCTCCTGGCTAATAAATAAAGCAATTTCTAAATATATATCTAAGTTTAGATGCAAATATATACTTTGGAACAATGCTAAATTAATAAAAAACCACCCAAACCTGCATAAATATGGTCTGCCCTCAGGAAGCTTTCCATGTTATATGTCTATTTACATATGCTATAGATGAATTTTTATGATACTGTGAGCAGTAATGCAGGTATTAAGACAGTGGCCGGGGGCACACCTCATTAACAAGGTACCAGGTACCTGCATAATAAACATTTGTATACCTAACCCTGAATTGTACCCCTCATCTTTAAAATGAGGTCTTGCTAGGTTGCCTAGTCTGGTCTTGAACCCCTGAGTTCAAGCAAACCTCTTGCCTCTGCCTCCCAAAGTGCTGGGATTACAAGCATGAGCCACTGTGCCCAGCTGTTTGTTTTTGTTTATTTATTTATTTATTTATTTTAGATTAGAAAATACAGTTTATTTAGAAAGTAAATTAGAGGGAAAGAGATTCACTTCCCCAAGGTAGGGGAGGGGGACAAAGCCAGGAAGCATGGCGGAGGTCATAGCTCCAAGAGCACATGGCCACACCAAGAGTCTAGCGAGGCGATAGCCTGTTTTGTTTTTGTTTATTCTTTTTTTTTTTTTTTTTTTAAAACACGGGCTCTTGTCCAGGCTGGAGTGCAGTGGACCAATCGCGGCGCACCATAGCCTTGACCTCCTGGGCTCAGGCGATCCTCCCATCTCAGCCTCCTGAGTAGCTGGGACAAGAGGCATGCACTACTGCGTCTGGTTAACTTTCTTATGTTTTTCTTGGGATTTTTGTTTTTGTTCTTGTTTTTGAGTTGGAGTCTCACTCTGTCACCCAGACTGGAGTGCAGTGGCCGCTCCCGGCCACCGCAGCCTCCACCTGCTGGGCTCCGGCGATCCTTCCGCCTCAGCCTTCCAAGTGGCCGGAACTACAAGTGCGGGCTACCACACCCAGCTAATTTTTTTGATTTATTGTAGAGATGAGGGCTCGCCAAGTTGCCCGGGTGGGTCTCGAACCCACTGGCTCAGGCAATCCACTCACCTCAGCCTCACAAAGTCATGGGATTACAGGCTGAGCCACTGAGCCCGGCTATGTTGTTTTTTTTTGTTTTTTTTTTGTAGAAATGAGTTCTCACTATGTTGCCCAGGCTGGTCGAACTCCTGGATTTAAGCAATCCTCCCGCCTCAGCCTCCCAAAATGCTGGTATTACAGGCATAAACCACTGTGATCACAGCATTCTGTCTGCTCTGCTCATCAGTTTTTAGGTTACCCATGACACCAAAAGTACTTCCCACCCCAGAAACAGACCCAGGACTTGATATAAAATATTGAACTAGTATTAGCAGCTCAGAGCAGCAAGTTTTTGACTAGGGAAAGACCAAATGCTTCTCATTAAGAGATGCTGTTCTCCCAAGGCAGAGAGGGTTGCAACATAGGAAAGAATTTGGTTGGAGATCAATCTTTCCATGATGACTCCATTCACACTTGAATTGTGTCATTTTTCAGAAGAAGATTTCTCCCGATTTTTGCGAATTTTAAAAAGAACAATTTTCTAGGACACAGTTCTGTGTTTTCAGAAGTAGATGGACTGATCTTAAGAGCTGGCAAATGGTTCTCTAGCAATGCAAATTATATATTAGAAAGCTAATTTTTTCTCAAAAAACCCCCACAAGATTCTGAATTTTAAACCATATATATAAGGCTAACAAGTTATATATGTGTATGTATGTGTGTGATATGTGTTACGCATATGGACGTAAATTTTAAAAGAACACTGTGGAAGAAAGAAATGTAGTAAATAAATGACATCAAAATTGATGATCAAGCTAGGTGTGGTGGCTCACACCTGTAATCCCAGTTTTCGGAAAGTGGAGGCGAGTGGATTGGCTGAGCACAGGGGTTCGAGATCAGCCTGGGCAACTTGGTGAGACCTTGTCTCTACAATGAATAGAAAGATTAGCCAGGTATGGGGGTGTGCACCTGTAGTTCCAGCTACTTGGGAGGCTGAGGTGGAAGAATTGCCTGAGTCCAGCAGGTCGAGGTTTTAGTAGCGTGAGTGTGCCACTGCACTCCAGTCTGGGCAACAGAGTAAGATTCCAACTCAAAAAAAAAAAAATTGATGCTAGGTGAGTGGATTGCCTGAGCCCGCGGGTTCGAGACCCGCCTGGGCAGCGAGACCTCATCTCTACAATAAATCAAAAAATCAGCCGGGCGTGGTAGCGCATGCCTGTAATTCCGGCTACTCGGAAGGCTGAGGCGGAAGGATCGCCTGAGCCCAGCAGGTCGAGGCTGCGGTGGCCACTCCAGTCTGGGCAAACAGAGTGAGACTCCAACTCAAAAAAAAAAAAAAAAAAAAAAAAAATTGATGCTCATATATACACTGATTTATTCACAAATATTTAATGAGCTAAATTATCTATTACTCAATAATAGAAACTTTGAATAATAATGTATCTGTTAGCCGGGCTTGGTGCTTCAGCTTGTAATCCCATGTCTTTGGGAGGCTGAGGTGAGTGGATTGCCTGAGCCCGCGGGTTCGAGACCCGCCTGGGCAACTTGGCAAGACCTCATCTCTACAATAAATCAAAAAATTAGCTGGTCGTGGTAGTGCACGCCTGTAGTTCCGGCTACTTGGAAGGCTGAGGCAGAAGGATCACCGGAGCCCAGCAGGTCAAGGCTGCGGTGGCCGGGAGTGGCCACTGCACTCCAGTCTGGGTGACAGAGTGAGACTCCAACTCAAAAAAAGAAAAAGTATCTGTTACTCAATATCTGTGCTAGACATTGAGGTACACCAGGGGAACAGAATAGAGTTGATCCCTTCTCTCAAGGGTTTATAGTCTATGAGATTAACAGATAATATCCAGTAATCGGCACAGTTGAGCGAAGCCTGTTTGCTAGAGATCATCTGACTTGGAAACTGTAATTGATTGGCTCACAGACTGGGCTGCGCAGAAGTATCCAAACCACAGATGCAGCAGTGGTACCTACCACAGTCTTGGAATGCATCTGACCACTCAGCACAAAGCACCCCGGAGCACAAGCATTACACTTACTTAGAAAATCCCAGGCAGGCCATTGCCTTACTAGACTCTGGTGTGGCTATGTACTCTTTGAGCTATGACTGTCGCCATGGTTCCTGGCTTTGGCCTTTTCCCCCCCTTGGGGAGGGGAATCTTCTCTCTCTCTCTCTCTAATTTACTTTTTTTTTTTTTGAGTTGGAGTCTCACTCTGTCGCCCACACTGGAGTGCAGTGGCCGCTCCCGGCCAC
>NW_007253390.1:1745510-1746209 GCF_000164805.1 Carlito syrichta
ACTCCAGTCTGGGCGAGAGAGTGAGACTCCAACTCAAAAAAAAAAAATCCCAGGCAATGAATGTCTTCCTTGGAAAGAAAACTCACATCCTGGTATTTCTGGTTCTAGAGATATCTTTGGACCTGGAGATCATAAAGCCAGGAGTCTGCCTTCTGTGACCTGGAGTTAAGCTCTGCCAAGACCCCAACCTTCGGGGGAAAACTGGCCTCCCTCCCCATTCTAGAAATGACTTTGTTTGATGCCTCCGTTTCTGAGGTTTTCCCAGTCTGTCTTCTCACTGTTCAGATCCCGCCCTAAGTATTATCTCCCCTATTGACTCAGAACCTTGAGATACAGGACAGCTAGTCATTGGTTTTCACTTGGTTTCTGGGATGTATCTGGGTCAGCAGCAGTACGAAGTCCCTTGGTTGTAATTGCTTGGGCACTGCCCAGTCAAACAGGTGCAAGAAAGTGGCACCATAAGGCTTGGAGTGGAGCCAGGATCCTTTCTGGATGTGTAGTCAAGAGATGGGCCACCAGTCGGGCGGGGTGGCTCATGCCTGTAATCCCAACATTTGGGAGGTGGAGGTAAGAGGATTGCCTGAGTTCAGGGATTTGAGACCAGCCTGGGCAACTTGGCAAAACCTCGTCTCTACGATAAATAAAATTTTTTTTTTTCTTTTGAGTTGGAGTCTCACTCTGTCGCCCAGACTGGAGTGC
>NW_007253390.1:1746690-1750377 GCF_000164805.1 Carlito syrichta
CCGCGGGCTCAGGCAATTCACTCACCTCGGCCTCCCAAAGCACAGGATTACAGGCTGAGCCACCGAGCCCGGCCAATAAATTTTTTTAAAAAGCTGGTTGTGGTGGTGCATGCTGGTAGTCCTAGCTACTTGGGAGACTGGGGGCAAAGGATCGCTTGAGCCCAGCAGGTTGAGGCTGCAGCGGCGGTGAGTGTGCCACTGCACTCCAGCTTGGGCAACAGAGTGAGACTTCGACTCAAAAAAAACAAGAGATGGGTCACTTATCAGATGCCTGTCAGGTGTCTACAAAGTGGACAGAGCCCCGCACCAGGGGTCTGGGAGTATAAAGGCTCCCAGAATAGCCAAATAACACTGGCTTGATTTTTTTTTTTTCAGTTGGAGGTCCTACTCTGTAGCCCAGGCTGGAATGCAGTGGCACAATCACAGCTCACTGCAGCCTTGACATCCAGGGTTCAGGTGATCCTCCTATCTTTTTTTTTTTTTGAGTTGGAATCTCACTCTGTCGCCCAGACTGGCGTGGCAGCCTCAACTTGCTGGGCTCTGGCGATCCTTCCGCCTCAGCCTTCCGAGTAGCCGGAATTACAGGCGCGTGCTACCACACCCGGCTAATTTTTTTTTTTTGCTTTATTGTAGAGATGAGGTCTCGCTGCCCAGGTGGGTCTCGAACCCGCGGGCTCAGGCAATCCACTCACCTCAGCCTCCCAAAGGCGCGAGATTACAGGCTAAGCCACCGAGCCCAGCTGATCCTCCTATCTTAACCTCCCAAGTAGCTAGGACTACAGGCACATGCCACCATGCTCGGATAGTTTTTTGATTCTTTGTAGAAACCAGGTCTCACTATGTTGTGCAGGCTGGTCTTGAACCCCTAAACTCAAGCAATCCTCTTTCCTCTGCTTCCCAAAGTGCTGGGATTACAAGTGTGAGCCACTGTGCCCAGTCATTCGGCTTGATTCTTTGGATGAGGAGCTCACACTGGACCCCTTTTCCATCTCCTCTTCCTCTTGTTCACAACATGTTTCCTGAATTTCACAGTTTAGCAGATCTAGGAGTGGGCTTGTCCCCAGAGACCGAGAGGAGGAAGTCCTCTGCCCTCCCAGCCTCTTGGATTTCCCATCTTTAGTCACCCCATACCATTGTCACATCTGCAGACCAACTAAACTATAGTTTATTTTAATGTTTTTCCTTTAAATAGGCTCCTCCTTTTTTTTTCTTTTGAGTAGAAGTCTTACTCTGTCGCCCAGGCTGGAGTGCAGCAGCATCCTCATGGCCACTGCAGCCTCGACCTACTGGGCTCAGGTGATCCTTTCATCTCAGCCAGAACCACAGGCATGCACCACCATGCCCGGCTAATTTTTTGATTGATTGATTGATTGATTGATTTGTTTGTTTATTGATTGATTGATTGAGTTGGAGTCTCGCTCTGTCGCCCAGACTGGAGTGCAGTGGCCCCTCCCGGCCACCGCAGCCTCGACCTGCTGGGCTCCGGCGATCCTTCCGCCTCAGCCTTCCAAGTAGCCGGAATTACAGGCGCACACTACCACGCCCGGCTGATTTTTTAATTTATTGTAGAGATGAGGTCTCACTGCCCAGGTGGGTATCGAACCTGCAGGCTCAGGCAATCCACTCACCTCAGCCTCCCAAAGGCGCGGGATTACAGGCTGAGCCACCGAGCCTGGCAATTTTTTGATTTATTGTAGAGATGAGGTCTTGCCAAGTTGCTCAGGCTGGTCTCAAACCTCTGACCTCAGTCAATCCTCTCGCCTCTACCTCCCAAAGTGCTGGGATTACAGGCATGAGCCACCACACCTGGCTCCTCTTTATATTATAAGTAAAATAAGTCAGACATAAAAGGTCAAATATTATATGTGGTACCTAGAATAGGCAAATTCATAGGGACAGAAAGTAGAATGCTGGTTGCCAGGGGCTAGGCAGAAGGTGGAGGGAGGGGGAAACGGGAGTTAGTGTTCTGTTTTGTTTTGTTTTGAGTCAGAGTCTCACACTGTCGCCCAGGCTGGAGTGCAGTGGCACACTCACCACCAACACAGCCTTCACCTGCTGGGCTCAGGCAATCCTTCCACCTCAGCCTTCCAAGTAGCTGGAACTATAGGCATGTGCCACCACACCGGGCTAAGTTTTCTTTATTTTAGAGATGAAGTCTCACCAAATTGCCTGGGTTGGTCTCAAACTCATAGGCTCAGGTAATCCTCTCACCTCCACTTCCCAAAATGTTGGGATTACAGGCATGAGCCACCGCACCCATCCTGCAGTTAGTATTTAATGGACTTAGAGTTCCAGTTTGGGAAGATAAAAAAGTCTAGAGGCTGGGCTCAATGGCTCAGCCTGTAATTCCAGCACTTTGGGAGGCCAAGGTGAGTGGATTGCCTGAGCCCGCAGGTTCGAGCCCTGCCCCGGGCAACTTGGCGAGACCTCATCTCTACAATAAATCAAAAAATTAGCTGGATGCGGTGGCGCATGCCTGTAGTTCCAGTCACTTGGAAGGCTGAGGCAGAAGGATCACCTGAGTCCAGCAGGTCCAGGCTGAGATGGCTGTGAGCGTGCCACCGCACTGCACCCTGGGTGACAGAGAGACTCCAACTCAAAAAAAAAAAGGGTTAATGGCCAGGTGCAGTGGCTCATGCCTCTAATCCCAGTACTTCAGGAGGCCAAGGTGAGAGGATTATTTGAGGCCAGGAGCTGGGGCCCTGTCTGGGCAACATAATGAGACCCCAATTCTTCACAAAATTTAAAAATAAATAAAACATAAAAGAGATAAAGAAGAAAAAACATGGTTGAAATGGTAAAATTGCCGGGCACAGTGACTCATGCCTATAATCCCAGTACTTTGGGAGACAGAGGTGAGAGGATTGCCTGGATCTAGGGATTCGAGACCATCCTGGGCAATTTGGTGAGACCTCATATCTACAAATTAGCCAGGCATGGTGGCACATACCTGTGGTTCCAGCTACTTGGAAGGCTGAGGCAGAAAGATCGCCTGAGCCCAGCAGGTCGAGGCTGCAATGACCATAAGCATGCCACTACACTCAAGCCTGAGTGACAGTGAGACTCTGACTAAACAAAAAAAAAAAGAAAAGCAAATTGAGCTAAGCTTTGGTCTCCTCTAATCTTGGGGAAGTGAATCTCTCTCTCTCTTTTTCTTTTTTTTAAGTCGGAGTCTCACTGTTGCCCAGGCTGGAGTGCAGTGGCATGCTTACGGTCAACACAGCCTCCACCTGCTGGGCTCAGGTGATCCTTCTGCCTCAGTCTTCCAAGTAGCTGGAACTACCAGGCGTGCACCAGCACATCTGGCTAATTTTTTGATTTATCGTAGAGATGAGGGCTCACCAAGTTGCCCAGGCTGGTCTCAAACCCCTGGGCTCAGGCAGTCCTCTTGCCTCTGCCTTCCAAGGTGCTGAGATTACAGGTGCGAGCCACTGCGCCCAGCCTCTCTCTTCTAAATAAACTATATATTCTAATCATTAAAGAAATTAATTAAGGCTGGGCTCGGTGGCTCAGCCTGTAATCCCGTGCTTTGGGAGGCCGAGGTGAGTGGATTGCCCGAGCCCGCATGTTCGAGACCCTCCTGGGCAACTTGGCAAGACCTCATCTCTACAATAAATCAAAAAAATTAGCCGGGCGTGGTAGCGCATTCCTGTAATTCTGGCTACTCGGAAGGCTGAGACGGAAGGA
>NW_007253390.1:1750623-1757864 GCF_000164805.1 Carlito syrichta
CCAACTCAAAAAAAAAAAAAAAAATATTAATAATAATTAAGTGGCCGGGCTCAGTGGTTGAGCCTGTAATCCCAGCACTTTGGGAGGCTGAGGTGAGTGGATTGCCTGAGCCCGTAGGTTTGAGACCAGTTCAGGCACCTTGGCGAGACCTCGTCTCTACAATAAATTAAAAAATTAGCCGGGCTTGGTGGCTCAGCCTGTAATCCTATGCCTTTGGGAGGCTGAGGTGAGTGGATTGCCTGAGGCCGCGGGTTCGAGACCCACCTGGGCAACTTGGCAAGACCTCATCTCTACAATAAATAAAAAATCAGCCGGGCGTGGTAGCGTGTGCCTGTAATTCCGGCTACTCGGAAGGCTGAGGTGGAAGGATCGCCGGAGCCCAGCAGGTCGAGGCTGCGGTGGCTGGGAGCAGCCACTGCACTCCAGCCTGGGCGACAGAGTGAGACTCCAACTCAAAAAAAATAAAAAATAAAAAATTAACCAGTTGTGGTAGCGTGCTCCTGTAGTTCCAGCTACTTAGAAAGCTGAGGTAGAAGGATCACCAGAGCCCAGCAGGTCGACTCTGGGATGGCTGTGAGTGTGTCACTGCACTCCATCCTGGACGACAGAGTGAGACTCCAACTCAAAAAAAAAAATGAATTGAGACCTTAAAAAAAGACTCCTGCTGGGTGTGGTGGTTCACATCTATAATTCCAGCACTTTGGGAGGCTGAGGTGAAAGAATTGCTTGAGCCTCCAGGAGTTTAGACCAACCTGGGTAGCATGGTGAGACTGTGTCTCTAAAGAAAAAAAAAAAAAAAAAAAGCTGGCACTGTGGCTCAAGCCTGTAATCCCAGCACTTTGGGAGGCCAAGGCAAGAGGATTACCTGAATCTGTGGGCTTGAGACCAACCTGGGCAACTTGGTGAGACCTTGTCTCTACAGTAAATCAAAAAATTTGCCCAGCATGGTGGTGCACGCCTACAGTTCCAGCTACTTGGAAGGCTGATGTGAAAGGATCACCTGAACCCCCAGCAGGTTGAGGTTGCAGTGTCCGTGAGCATGCCACTACATTCCAGCCTGGGCTACAGTGAGACTCCAATTCAAAAAAATAAACAAATAAAACAAACAAAACATTAGCCCCAGAAATTGAGGCTGCAGTGAGTGTCACTCCAGCCTGGTGACAGAGTGAGACCAAAATTAAAAAAAAAAAGAGAGAGAGACATCTTTTTATTTAAAGAAATTTATTTCAACAGGAAACCATCCACCTCTGTGTCTCATCAAGGGTTTGATATGCTAGTTTTCACTTTCCTACAATACTTGAAAGTGAACTGATACCTATTAAATTTTGGAAAATGTTTGCCTATGTCTCACTTAAGGTCAGCCACCAGTAGTGCCCTTACCCACACTTTGGGCTATCCCAGCTTTCAGAATAAGCCTGCCTTGTAACTGTGCTGTGAGTGCAGAATGTGGAGGCCCGCAGACATCGGACCCCATCCTGGCATTGCCACATAGGAGCTGTGCAACCCTGAGCAAGTGGCCGAACCTTTTTGAGTGCCACAGTTTTCTAAGCTGTGAAGGAAGGTGCTATGAGTCACTGCCCTGTGGGATCAGTGAGAAGATTAACTGATGGAATGCATGTAAAGCTTGCAGTACAGTACACGCCATCTCTCCTTAAGCTGCACTACCATTATTACTGAGCAGAAGGTGAAGCAATAGTTGGTCACCTCCTCTAGGAAACCTTCACTGACACCTTGGGCCCAGACTGGGTTCAATTCTCTTTACTCCTCAAATTCCCATGGGATGTTTCCATTATAACATTTGTAACCCATAGCAGTTAGGGGTAAGAGACTCGTTCAGTTGCTCAGGATGACTACCCTGAGTTGGCACTAGGGTGGCCAGTCACTTCAGGGAAGTGGGAAGCTCTGTCACCCTGCAATGCAGTAAGGGAGTGCAGTAAGCAACACAGATTCAACAGGTGAGACGTCAGTTCATGGTGACTCATACCTGTAACTCCAGCGCTTTGGGAGCCCAAGGCAGGAGGATTGCTTGAGGCCAGGAGTTGGAGACCAGCCTAGGTAATAAGTGAGACCCTGTCTCTACAATTAAAAAAACAAACAGCCAGGCTCGGTGACTCAGCCTGTAATCCCACGCTTTGGGAGGCCAAAGTGAGCGGATTGCCTGAGCCCGCAGGTTCGAGACCCACCTGGACAACTTGACAAGACCTCATCTCTACAATAAATAAATAAATAAATAAATAATTAGCCGGGCATGGTAGCACGCGCCTGTAGTTCCAGCGACTTGGAAGGCTGAGGCGGAAGGATCGCTGGAGCCCAGCAGGTCGAGGCTGCGGTGGCCGGGAGCGGCCACTGCACTCCAGTCTGGGTGACAGAGTGAGACTCCAACTCAAAAAAAAAAACAAAAAGAAACAAAAACCAAACAGGTGAGGGATTCTAGGTATCAGGCAGCCGTAGGAGGCATTGGCTTCCCTGATCCTCGTTAAGATCAGCACACCAGGTCCCCATCCCCAGCCAAGGACCTTTTCCAATAAACCCCAGATTGGTGGTCCAGGGACAGCAGCCACCTAATTGCCAGCTTGGTGACCCACCACTGTCCTGATGATATCTGGAAGGAAGCTTGGAAGTTCCCCCAGTGGAGCATATCTTATCTCCCTGCCAGCTGGGCAGACCCGCCTGGGGAAGAATCATGACAATGATAATCATCACACTTGGGTGGGTTTCAGGGTTTCACCATTTACAGGACATCTTCACAGTCTTCACCTTCTTGGGTCTCATAGGACAATTATGAGGTAATTCAAGCAAGTCCTGTTCTCCCCACTTTATAATGATAGACTACAAAATGAACAGCTAAGTAAAATAAGCCAGACACCAAAGGGCAAATACTGAGCGATGCCACTTACATGAAGTGCCTGGAGCAGTCAGGTTCATAGAATCAGAGCTGAATGGCGGTTGCCAGGGGCTGGGGGAGGAGAACGCGGAGTTACTGTTTAACAGGTGCAGAGTTTCAGTCTGGGAGGATGGTGCTGAAGGTTGCACAACAGTGTGAACGGCCTTGATGCTACTGAATTTATACCTAAAAATAGTTTAAATGGTAAATCTTAAGTGTATGTCATTATAATAAAAACATTTCAAAACCAATAGCTAATGTCTAGTAATAATATATTATCATCTAATCCAGCAGCTGGAGCAATCCCGTTAAATCATAAGTGAGTAACGTATCTCCTCTGCTCAGAACGCTCCAAGGTTCCCCCTTCACTAGAGCACACACGGAGCCCCTACAAGTCTGGGGGAGCTGTGTGGGACGCCCTCCTCCCTGCCCCCTCCCTCCCTGCAGCTGCGCTGGTCTCTTCACTGTTTTTTCAGCATGTCATGTGCACTACTCCCACCTCAAGGCCCCGGGTTGCCTCCTTGCACTGCCTAGAATGTTCCTCTCCTCCAGGTTCACCAGGACCTCTCTCTCAATGGCTTCAGGTCTTTCCTCATGTAACCTCTTCTCAAGGAGACTTCCCTGGCAACCCCTCCGCACACCTCCCACGCTTTCTCTTTCTCCACAGCACTCATCATTGTCTGACATATGATTTACTTGTGTATTTATCTTGTTTCATATCTATCATCTCCTAGAAAAGAGGCTAATGTGGGCAGGCAGGGCCGTTGTTTCATTCATTAATTTATTCCAGTCCCTGGAAGAGTGCATGGAACCTGGTAGATGATCGAGAAATATTTTTTAGGCACATTAGCTCACAGATATAGTCCCAGCTACTAGGAGGCTGAATTGAAAGACTCTCTTGAGCCCAGAAGTTGGAGACCAGCCTGGGCAACATAGCAAGACCCTGTGGGTTTCAAAAAAAGAAAAAAAGGAGCCAGGTGTGGTGGCTCACGCCTGTAATCCCAGCACTTTGGGAGGCTGAGGCGAGAGGAT
Organism: Carlito syrichta; assembly: GCF_000164805.1. Classification (NCBI taxonomy): domain Eukaryota; kingdom Metazoa; phylum Chordata; class Mammalia; order Primates; family Tarsiidae; genus Carlito; species Carlito syrichta. The sequence continues at coordinate 1,754,540 of NW_007253390.1, forward strand.
TGCTTGAGCCCAGGGGTTCAAGACCAGCCTGGGCAACTTAGCAAGACCTCATGTCTACAATAAATCAAAAAATTAGCCTGGCGTGGCGGCACATGCCTATAGTTCCAGCTACTTAAAGGTCTGAGGCAGAAGGATCACCTGAGCCCAGCAGGTCGAGGCTGCAGTGGCCATGAGTATACCGCTGCACTCCAGCCTGGGGAACAGAGTGAGACTCCGACTCACAGATAAAAATAAAAAAGGTGTATTTGTTGAATGCGTGGAATTTTTGGAATGTCCTATGGCCCACCATAGGAAACGTCCCAAATGTAAGTGTCCTAAATGGATTGGCATTATTACTCCCACTCTACCTGGGTTTCCAGCTGATTATTGCTGAGGCCTTTTCACATGTTCTCAGCCTACTCTCTTCTATCTTCCCTCCTTGAAGTGGGAAAACAAAACCTAAATTGGCTCCCGTCCCTCTGAGCAGGCCACGCGGCAAACTCTGGCCAATGACTCAGCACCTGCCACTCTAGTTAAGTCCATAGGCTGAGGGTAAGACCTTGTCTGAGGCTGAGGTGGTGCTGTGAGGGTGAACAGGTGGGCCAAAGACAGTGCTGGCAATAAGTACAAGAGGGCAGGAGGAAGGAAAAATCTTGGAGGACAGACGAGGACAGCTCATGACACCGCGTGCTGTCCCTTGGTGGGCCAGTCCCAGGTCCCAGGGTGCCAGCCTCCCGGGGTGGGATGTGGGCGGTCTATGCCCTGAGTGAGGTGCAAACAAAAGACCTGGGTTGCCTTTGTCCTCCACCCGCCCCTGTCCTGTCCTCTGTTTACATCCTCCCTTCCCGTAAAGTGCTGGGCCCCACTGGCCCTGAGCCAGACACACCTGTAGGACAGGTTGGGCAGAGCTCTTGGGGGTGGGGAGCGGATGGCAGGACCGACAGGTGATTCAGGCCCTTGGGGAGCAAGCTCTGTTCCTTTCCACGGCAGCATTGGTTCCAGACACTGGCCGCCTTGGGTCAGGGATTCTTGGTCAACTCCAAAGGGCTGGGATGCCTCTGGGGACTGGGGGTGGGATGACTTGCCCAGGGAGTGCCAGGAAGTTATGTCCTAGTGATCAGAGGCAAGAGGACCAAGACTCTTCTTCCTCAGTGGGCATTTCCTAGAGGGAAACTTAGGTCTAGAGAGAGACAGAGTCGATAATAGCATCTGTGCTTGAGCTGCTAGCTGCCTTGATAAGAGACCCCACTGTGACTTGGGGCCCGGGGGTGAGGTGGCAGCACTGGGTACCCCATGGGGCTCTGCCCCCTCCCCGGGCTTTGTTCTGCAGACAGGTCAGTTGGGGAAGTAAGAATGAACCTGGAGTTTGGGTTTCTGGAAAGAGCAAATGTTGGAGAAGGGATATGGGGAGAAACCTAAGGTGTCAGAGGAGGCAAGTCAGAGCCTCTGTCCCAAAAGAAGAGAAATGCATGAGACCACAGTGTGAGGGAGGATAGTGGTCCAAGGCTAGCACTGACAATAGGCATCAGAGGGTGGGGGGAAGGTACGTAGGGACAGCTCATGACACTGCATGCTGTCCCTTGGTGGGCAAGTTCCAGATCCAGGGTTCCAGCCCCTCTGGGGTGTGTGTCCAGCCTCCAGAACATCTGCAGCCGCCAGATTTATTTCAGGCAGGTCAGAATCAGGAGTCTGGATTGGGGCAAGAGGCCTTGGGTAGGTGTGACTCAGTTGGGAGAAGTTTCCTCTTCCACCAGAGGATTAATTGACCAAGTTCACGTAGCATGTATTTTCCACGTGATTTCTTTTCTGTCTCTCTTAAAAATGATGACTGTGCCCTCAGTCACCAAATATGTACTGACTGTCTACTATGTAGCCAGCCCTTTGCAGGGTGCTTAGATCACAGCTGTGTCCATTGGTGACTCTATCAACCCATGGCAACCATCTCGGTGGGGCATGTTCCAATTGGCTCTTTCTCCCATTCCCTTTATCACTCCATTCCTCTCCTCCAGCTCTTGTATCTCTTGACTCGCACCACATTCTTCTCCAGAAGGTCATGGTCTCAACAGAATGTCCTACCATTTCCAACCCTGCTGAATAGGCACTACTTTCCTCCAGTGGGGTGAAGGGGTTGTCAACTCTGCCCCCTTTGCTTGGGGTCCCATCCCTGCTCAGCTTCTCAGGACAGGATATCATACAGAGGCTCAGCTCTGACCACCCGGGGGGCCTACTTTAGGGGGTCCTGCTGAGCAAGTGGGAGGCTCAGTGTGCTCACAGCTGAGAACTGCTGGCTTAGCCTGCTTCCTGCATTACTATGTGTGAGATTCCTATGCCGAGGCTTTGCAGACCCCACACCTGGCCCTGAATGTCCTGGGACACAATGACTTAAATTTCATCTTCAGGCTGGGTGCAATGGCTCACACCCGAAATCCTAGCACTTTGGGAGGCCGAGGCAAGAGGATTGCCTGAGCTCAGAAGTTCGAGACCAGGCTGAGCAACATGGCGAGACCTCATCTCTACAATAAATCAAAAAATCAGCTGGGCATGGTGGCACATGCTTGTGGTTCCAGCTACCTGGAAGGCTGAGGTGGAACGATTGCCGGTGCCCAGCAGGTTGACACTAGGGTGGCTGTGAGTGTGCCACTGCACTCCAGCCTGGGCAACAGAGTGAGACTCTAACTCAAAAAAAAAAAAAAATTCATCTTCATTTGTCCTTTACCAAAGACCTGCATGTATTTGGTGATGATGGCTTTTTTCAACAGATCTTTGGCAAGGTAGTTCTCTAGTTTCCTCTACAGTGGACACTGAGATGAGGCTATGGGTAGCCTGGGGCCAAGAGTCTCCTAACTAACCCCAATTGAAGGGGTTCCCAACCCCCAGGGAATGTTAAGATTGTATCTCCAGGTTGTATCATCTATTGCCATGCCGAAGTCCAGTGGATTGTTCCACCAGAGCTGGGAAAGCAGCCTTGTTGCTGCCTTTTCATCCCCCTGCATTTTGGTCCTCTTGTGTCACCTCTGCTGAATTCACAGTCACTACTCCATAGTGGCAATGGCTTCCTCTCCTGTGTTTTAATCCACGCCCCTACCAGCATCCTGGCTATCCCAATGGCCTAGCAGTAATTGAATAAACTGCAGGCCTCCCACAAGAGACCTCAGGTTACTAACTGGCAGAAAAAGGACTAGGCCAAGAAGCTGACTGGAGGCGGGATATCTGCCCTCAAAGAGCTCAGGGTCTAATTAAGAAAGGTACAGGGAGCCGGGCTCAGTGGCTCAGCCTGTAATCCCACGCCTTTGGGAGGCTGAGGTGAGTGGATGGCCTGAGCCTGCGGGTTCGAGACCCGCCTGGG
>NW_007253390.1:1758876-1761975 GCF_000164805.1 Carlito syrichta
CGGCAATCCACTCACCTCAGCCTCCCAAAGGCGCGGGATTACAGGCTGAGCCACCGAGCCCGGCTAGAAAAACTTTTTTACTTTGTTTTAGAAACAGGGTCTTACTCTGTCACACAGGCTGGAGTGCAGTCATAGCTCACCGTAGCCTTGAACTCCTGGGTTCAAGTAATGTTTCTGCTTCAACCTCCCAAGTACCAAGGACTATGGGCACATGCCACTGTGCCTGGCCAATTTTATTATTATTTTTTTGTGGAGACAGGGGTCACACAGTGTTGCCCAGGTTGGTCTTGAACTCCTGGCCTCAAGCGATCCACCCACTTTGGCCTTCTGAAGCACTGGTATTACAGGTATGAGCCGATGGGCCCGGCCACATGGGAAATCTATGTCTCTGTTTTGTTTACATGTGGAGAGCACCATGTAAATGTGTCACTTTTCGAGGGGGAAATTTATGCCCTGCTTTTAGGCATATAGGGAGAGGACAGAAAGCATCTCCTGTGTCTGCTATTTTTCTGTTGCCTTCAGCTCAGAATAATCTTTTTGCCAAAGTGGCATGCTTTGGGGGTGGCCTATTCTGATCCCATTCACAGGTTAGCTCTATTCCTAAAGTAGGTGCCATGGAAGGTTGAGGTCCTTGTGCAGCTCTTACTTTCTCTGGAAGGGATTTTCTAGCTTTCTTTGCTGTTCTCTGCCCCTTTAGAGCCACGACTCTGCCTATCTCTAACCATTATTGCTCCAGCTCTCTATCTTCTTTCTTTTCTTTTATTTTTTCTTTTTGAGTCAGAGTCTCACTCTGTTGGCCAGGCTTGGGATGTAAAATTATCATCTCTTTGCATGTTGGTCCTCTCTGGAAGACTGTGAGCTCCCCAGGAGGAGGATGAACTTCCATAAATCCTCTTGGATTCCAAAGCATACCTTGGCTATACCATGAAATCATCCAGGAGATTTAAAAATACTGAAGCTTGGCTTTCACCACCAAGATTATTATTTAGTTGGTCTGGGATGTGGCTGAGAATCAGCATTTTGAAAGTTCCCTGGTAACTTTGTTTAATTTCCTTTCAATTTTTAAAATTGATGCATAATGATTGTGCACATTTATCGGGTTCATGTGGTATTTTGATACCAGCATACAATGTGTAATAATCAAAATAAGATACTTAGGATATCGATTGCCTCAAACTTTAATGTTTCTTTGTGCTGGGAACATTCCAAATACTCTAACTTTTTTGAATCATACAATAAATTATAATTACAGTCACCAAACTGTGCCATCAAACAATAAAAAAAAAACAGTGGTATAATCGTGGCTACTGTAGCCTTGACATGCTGAGTTCAGGTGATCCTTTCATCTCAGCCTTCCAAGTAGCTGGAACTACAGGCGCATATGACCATGCCTGGCTAATTTTTGAGTTGGAGTCTCACTCTTGCCCAGACTGCAGTGCAGTGGCATTCTCCCGGCCACCACAGCCTCGACCTACTGGGTTCCGGCGATCCTTCCAAGTAGCTGAAACTACAGGCGCGCACTACCACGCCCGGCTAATATTTTAATTTTATTGTAGAGATGAGGTCTCACCAAGTTGCCCAGGTGGGTATCGAACCCGCGGGCTCAGGCAATCCAATCACCTCAGTCTCCCAAAGTGTGGGATTATAGGCTGAGCCACCGAGCCTGGCAATTTTTTAACTTTTTTGTGGAGATGAGGTCTCACCAACGTGCCCAGGCTGGTCTGGAGCCACTGAGATCAGGCAATTCTCTTGCCTCTGCCTCCCAAAGTGTTGGGATTACAGACATGAGCCATCATGCCTGGCTCATCTCTCTGTCTTAAACTGGATTTCTCCTGGTATATTTGTTTTTGTTTTTGTTTTTTTGAGTCAGAGTCTCACTCTACAGCCCGGGCTGGAGTGCAGTGGCATGCTCACAGCCACTGCAGCCTAGACCTGTTGGATTCAGGCTATCTTTCCACTTTAGTCTTCAAGTAGCTAATTTTTGATTTATTGTAGAGACAAGACCTCACCATGTTGCCCAGGTTGATCTCAAACCCACGGACTCAGGCAATCCTCTTGCCTCTGCCTCCCAAAGTGCTGGGATTACAGGCATGAGCCACCACACCTGACTTCTCCTGGTATATTTGAATATATCATTCCAGAGTCAGTGGAAGGGATGGGATGGATTGAGAAAGGATGGGGAGATCTGCCACCTATTACTTTTGTAAGTGTTTTGCATATGTTATCTCATCTAAGTCTTTCAACAACCTGTGAGGTAGGTATTATTATTGACCCTTTTTACTTATATGTTAACTTAAGAGTCACACACGTTAGGTTACTCACTCAAGATCAAGCTGTTAGCACACAGTGATGGAGCCTGGACACCAGCCCAGGTTTTCTAGACCAGAGCTTCTATTATTGATAAAGGCCTACTTTTGCTTTGTTTTTAATTTCCTTTTTTTTTTTTTTGTCACCCAGGCTAAAGTGCAGTGGCACACTCACAGCTACCACAGTCTCGACCTGCTGGGCTCAGGTGATCCTTCCACTTCAGCCTTCCAAGTACCTGGGACTACAGGCATGCACCACGATGCCCGGCTAATTTTTTGATTTATTGTAGAGATGAGGTCTTGCCAAGTTGCCCAGGCTGGTCTCGAACCCACAGGCTCAGGCAATCCTCTCACCTCGGCCTCCCAAAGTACTGGGATTATAAGTGTGAGCCACCGTGCCCAGCAATTTATTTATTGATTGATTGTAGAGATGAGTTCTCACCAAGTTGCACAGATTGATCTAAAACCCCTAGGTTCGGGCAATCCTCTCGCCTCTCCTCCCAAAGATTACACGTGTGAACCACAGCACCTGGCCAACATCAGGATTTTAAACTATGGATTTCTATATCTTGCGTTTGATGGATGGAACCTCAATAATCAGGATGTGCATTACAAGGGACCTGTTGTTCTTTGCTGGTTGTGACTGATTACGTCAGGAAAGACCCACCTGTACTCTAGTGAGTACAGTCATGGAGACAGTCTAGCGACTCACACTTAAAAATCTAGGTAAGATACGGGCTCGGTGGCTCAGCCTGTAATCCCGCGCTTTTGGGAGGCTGAGGTGAGTGGATTG
>NW_007253390.1:1761995-1767571 GCF_000164805.1 Carlito syrichta
GCTGCGGTGACCGGGAGCGACCACTGCACTCCAGTCTGGGCGACAGAGTGAGACTCCAACCCCCCCCCAAAAAAAAACCTAGGTAAGGCCAGTCGCGGTGGCTCACGTCTATAATCCCAGCATTTTGGGAGGGCGGGGTGAGAGGATTGCCTGTGCCCAGGGGTTTGAGACCAGCCTGAGCAACTTGGCGAGACCTCATCTCTACAATAAATCAAAATATAAGCCGGATGTGGTGGTGAACGCCTGTAGTTCCCGCTACTTGGAAGGCTGAGTCAGAAGGATTGTCTGAGCCCAGCAGGTTAAGGCTGCGGTGGCTGTGAGTGTGCCACTGCATTCCAGCCTGGGTGACAGAGTGAGACTCTGACTCAAAAATTAAAAAAAAAAATCTAAGTAAAACCTCCAATTTCTCTGAGTCTCAGTTTACCCAACACAAAAATGAAGTGGATAATGCTTTTTTATCCATTGATATTCAATAAATGTTAAAAAAAATAAAAAAGAAGAAGTTGATGCCCAGGAAAATGCTCTATAAATTGTAAAATAGGCCAAACTCAGTGACTCAGCCTGTAATCCCAGCACTTTGGGAGGCCGAGGCGAGTGGATTGCCTGAGTCCATGGATTCAAGACCAACCCAGGCAACTTGGCAAGAACTCATCTCTACAATCTATCAATCAACCAATCAATAAAATGGTAAAATAATCAAATATAAAAGGAAGATGGCTTATTATTCACAACCTTAGAGACTCTTTGGAGAGCTGCTCCATGGTCAGATTTACTCCCTAATTTGTCTGTTCAGATTATTATTGTTATTTTTTTTTTAGAGACATGGTCTTACTCTATTGTCTAGGCTAGAAGTGTATTGGCACAATCATTGCTCATTGCTACCCTGAACCTCTGGGCTCAAGTTACCCTGCTTCAGCCTTTCTAGTAGCTGGGACTATAGGTAAGTGTCACCACACCCTGCTAATTTTTTTTTTTTTTGAGTCAGAGTCTCACTCTGTTGCCCAGGCTGGAGGGCAGCGTTTAAAAAATTATTTGGGGCCGGGCATGGTGGCTCACACCTATAATCCTCACACTCTGGGAGGCCGAGGTGAGAGGACTGCCTGAGTTCATGGGTTCCAGACCAGCCTGGGCAACTTGGTGAGACATCATCTCTACAATAAATCAAAATATTAGCTGGGTGTAGCAGCGTGTGCCTGTAGTTTCAGCTACTTGGAAGACTGATTGCCTGAGCCCAGCAGGTCGAGGCTGCAGTGGCCGTGAGCGTGCCGTTGTACTCCAGCCTGGACTACAGAGTGGGAGGTGGGAGTCTGACTCAAAAACAAAAACAAAAAAATACTTTGTAGGCCAGGTTCTGTGGCTCATGCTTGCAATCCCACCACTCTGGGAGGCCGAGGGCAGAGGCAGGAGTATTGCTTGAGCCTAGGAGTTAAATACCAGCTTGAGCGACAAAGCATATACCTGTAGTCCCAGCTACTCATGAGGCTGGAGGAGAAGGAACACCTGAGCCCAGGAAGACAAGGCTGCAGTGAGCAATGATCATTCCACTGCACTTCACCCTGGGAGACAGAGTGAAATCTTGACTTTAACAAATTATTATTATTATTATTTTGTAAGGATAAGGGTCTTGTTATGTTGCCCAGATTGCTCTTAAATTCCTGGCTCAAGTGATTCTTTTGTCTCAACCTCTCAAAGCACTGGGATTACAGACATGAGTCACCGTGCTCAGCTTCAGATTATTTACAAATTCTTTTTTTGTTTGTTTGTTTGTTTGTTTGTTTTGAGCTGGAGTCTTACTCTGTCGCCTAGGCTGGAGTGAGTGGCACGCTCATGGCCACCGCAGTCTTGACCTGCTGGGCTTAGGCAATCCTTCTGCCTCAGCCTTCCAGGTAGCTGGAACTACAGGTGGGCATCACCACACCCAGGTAATTGTAGAGATGAGGTCTTGCCAAGTTGCCCAGGTTGGTCTTGAACCTGTGGGCTCAGGCAATCCTCTCACCTCGGCCTACCAAAGTGCTGGGATTATAGGCATGAGCCACTGCGCCGGGTCTCCAGTGCATGCTTTTAATGTTCCCATTCCAAGCCTTCTGTTCAAGGTGTACTCTTTTTTTTTTTTTTGAGTTAGAGTCTCTCTGTCACCCAGCTGGAGTGCAGTAGCACACTCACTGCCACTGCAGTCTCAACCTGCACATACCCATTATTTTTTGTATTCGTTTCATAAATATTTTTGTAATAGTGTTTACTATCCGCTAGAGTCCTGGAGTTCTGGTGAGGAGACCAAAGCAGCATGACACAGACTTCACCTACAAGTGTTCCCATTTTCATTGTTGGGTTCTCTACCCTGGGAAAATCAGTGGGGAGCTCAGAGAGCTGGTAGAGGCACCCACGCTGGTGTGAGTAGCCCCCCAGAGTCTTCCTAGAAGAAGTGGCCTATCAAAGGGGACTGTTCAGTAAATCATGTGATATCACACAGTAGACTACTGCAAGGTTATTGAAGGGTGGGTGTAGACTTTATGTATCAAATGGAGAGCTGCCCAGGATGTAGGATTGAGTAAAAAATGCAGGTAACAGAAAAGCATCTAAAATGTGATAATCAGCCAGCGTGGTAGCACATGCCTGTAATTCCGGCTACTCGGAAGACTGAGGCGGAAGGATCGCCGGAGCCCAGCAGGTCGAGGCTGGGTGACAGAGTGAGACTCCAACTCAAAATAAATAAATAAATAAAATGTGATGCCATTTATGTAAGATTTCCAGTGATTCTTTGGTATATTAGAACTGGCTGATGAAGCCTGTGCACATAGTGAAACCCTGTCACACACACACAAATTTTTTTTTAGTTGGAGTCTCACTCTTGTCGCCCAGGAGTGCAGTGGCATGCTCACGGCCACCACAGCCTCCACCTGCTGGACTTAGATGATCCTTCCGCCTCAGCCTTCCGAGTAGCTGAAACTACAGATGCATACCGCCACATCCAGCTAGTTTTTATGATTTATTGTAGAGACGAGGTCTCACCAAGTTGCCCAGGCTGGTCTTAAATCTGCAGGCTCAGGCAATCCTCTCACCTCGGCCTCCCAAAGTGCTGGGATTACAGGCCGAGCAACCCCGCCTGGCCACAAAATATTTTTTAAAATTGAGCAAGGCATGGTGGCATATACCTGTAACCCCATCTACTCAGGAGTCTAAGGTGGGAGAATCTCTTGATCCCAGGAGTTTGAGCTTGCAGTGAATTTGATCACTCCACTTCAGCCTGGGTGACAGAGCAAGACTCGTCTCAAAAAAAAAGAGTTGGCTAATGAGTCTCTTCTCCAAACCACAAATCACTCTCCTCCATCACCACAACCCCACCCTTATTTAACCCTCTCACAAAGCATGCTTCCTAAGGTTAGCCCCAAGTTCCTGAGGGAGGTTGTCATTGTCTTCACATGTTTGGATCTCAGAGAAGGCTGAGACTAACTCTGTCTAGCTGTAAGTATGCACATTGGCAGCAAAATGTTTGGAAGGACGCTCACTAACAGACTATCAGTTAGTATCTCTGGGGGGTGGAATTTAAGATGATTTTTCATTTCTTCTTTTTATTTTTTGGCACTGTTTGAATCATACAATAACCATGTACTTTAAAAAAATAATGGCTTTGTTGAGATTTAATTCACACACCATAAAACTCATCCTTTTGAAGTATGCACTTCAGTGGTTTTTAGTATGTTCACAGAATTGTGCAACCATCACCGCTATCTCATTTCAGAACATTTTCATCAGTCCCAAAAGAAACCCTGTATCCATTAGTAGTCACGCCCCATTCATCCCTCCCTCAGTCTTTGGCACCCATGAATTTACTTTCTGTCTCTACAGATTTTCTTATTCTGGATATTTCATATAAATAGAATTAAACAAGACATGGTCTTATAGGACTGGCTCTTTCACTTGGCATATCGTTTTCAAGATTCATCCATCCCTGTTACGTGTACTTCATTCTTTTTTATTGCTGAATAATTTTCTGACCAGGCACTGTTGTTACAAATATTTTTTAAAAACCTAGTGGGCCTTGAGTTTGGTGTAAGAGTGGAGAATTGGCCGGGCTCGGTGGCTCAGCCTGTAATCCCACGCCTCGGGAGGCCGAGGTAAGTGAATTGCCTGAGCCCACGGGTTCGAGACCCGCCTGGGCAACTTGGCGAGACCTCATCTCTACAATAAATCAAAAAATTAGCCGGGCATGGTAGCACACGCCTGTAGTTCCAGTTACTTGGAAGGCTGAGGCGGAAGGATCGCCGGAGCCCAGCGGGTCGAGGCTGTGGTGGCCGGGAGCGGCCACTGCACTCCAGTCTGGGTGACAGAGTGAGACTCCAACTAAAAAAACAAACAAACAAAAAAAAACAAAACAAAAAGAAGAGTGGGGAATTTACCTAAACTGTTAGCAGCACTCATTCCTCAAAAATGTTTCTATTGAGCACCTCTTTGTGGCAGTGCTAGCAACATTCATGAGGACATGATAGAAAATAGATGTGCCCTTGGGTAGCTTACACTGAGACTGGTGAGGAACAGATAATAAACAAGTAAAGAAGCCATCGGATCATCTCAAGTGAATAATGGCTCTGAAGACAAGATGACAGGGTGAAGTGCTGGAGAGTGGAGCACAGGTTGGGAAGAGGATCTAATTTAGATAGGGTGCCCAGGAGGCCTGTTGGAATAGGTGAGATTTGAGCTGAGACCTGTCTGATAAAAAGCAGTGAGCCATGGGAAGAAGAGACAGCAGGTGGGCCTCGAGCAGGCTGGGTGTTTTTGAGAAACAGGAGCAGTGTGCCAAAGCCAGTGGATACCTGGAGGCACCAGATGACAGAAGGGAGACACAGAGGCACCAGAATGCACAAGGTTTGTAGACCAGAGCAAAGAGTTAGGGTGTCATCCTAAGGGTGCCAGGATGTCATAGTTTAAGTCAAGGACTCATCCAATATGTTTACTTTTTGTTTTGTTTTGTTGAGTCAGTGTCTTGCTCTGTTGCCCAGGCTGGAGTGCAGTAGCACAATCATAGCTCAGTACAACCTTGACCTCCTGGGCTCAGGTGGTCCTCCTACCTCAGATGCCTGAGTAGCTGGAACTTCAGGTGTATGCCACCATGCCTGACTATTTATTTTGTAGTGACAAGGTCTCACTATGTTGCCAAGGGTGGGGTTTACATTTTTATTTATTTATTTTTTTAGTTGGAGTCTCAGTCTGTTGTCCAGGCTGGAGTGCAGTGGCATACTCACAGCTACCGCAGCCTCAACATGCTGGGCTCAGGCAATCCTTCTGCCTCACCCTTTCAAGTAGCTGGAACTACAGGCATGTGCCACCACACCTGGCTAGTTTTTTTATTTATTGTAGAGATGAGGTCTCACCAAGTTACCAGGTTGGTCTCGAACTTGTGGACCTAGGCAATCCTCTCACCTCGGCCTCCCAAAGTGCTGGGATTATAGGCGTGAGCCATTGCACCTGGCATATATTTTTAAAAGTTCACTTTGGTAGGCCGGGCTCAGTGGCTCAGGCTGTAATCCCAGCGCTTTGGGAGGCCAAGGTGAGTGGATTGCCTGAGCCTGTGGGTTCGA
>NW_007253390.1:1767723-1772013 GCF_000164805.1 Carlito syrichta
GTTCGAGACCCGCCTGGGCAACTTGGCGAGACCTCATCTCTACAATAAATCCAAAATTAGCTGGGCACGGTAGCATGTGCCTGTAGTTTCAGCTACTTGGAAGGCTGAGGTGGAAGGATCGCAGGAGCCCAGCAGGTCGAGGCTGCGGTGGCCGGGAGTGACCACTGCACTTCAGTCTAGGCTACAGAGTGAGACTCCAACTCAAAAAAAAAAAAAGTTCACTTTGGTGGCCATGTGTAGACAGGAGCAAGAGTGGAGGTGGGACAGCAGTTAAGACCATTGTCCTGGTCCAGGGTGGAGATTCATCAGACTCATTGGATAGGGTGGGGCAGGAGAGATGGTGACAAATGAACAGCAGATTGGGATTCCATTTTGGTGGTGAAGTTGAAAGGATTTGCTGATGAATTAACTGCGAGGCATAAGAAACTGAGGGACCAACAACAGAGTCATTGGCTTAGAGGATGAAAAATGTAGCAATGAGCACAGGTGGTGGAAACATCACTCATAGATGACAATGGTCACTGCTGTGGATCCTGTCATCTGGAATGCTTTTCCCAGGCCTACTGGGGTCAAGATAGGGAAGGGGTGAGACTGGCACTGGGCTAGACTTAGGTGAATGGGGCAAGTATAGGCAAGCCCAGAGTGGCATGATGAGGCACCATACAATGAATCCTGAGAAAAGGCAAGCGGGGTTGTCCCCAGGTTGTGGTATCTGTGACAACCAAGGCCATTGCACATCCTTGCTGCTCTTCCAGAGACCTCACATGGGGCTCTGCTGTATTTCTCAGGCACCCAAGCAACCTGAGGGATGGGGTGAGGCCCTTCCACCCAGTCCTGGACCTCCTTTGTAACCATGGGTGCATAGGTGTAATGTGAGCTGGCCTCACTTATGTGTGGGCAGGTGTGGTTGCATGGGCCCCAGGCCAGAGAATGGAGCAGAATGTCAGCTCTGTCAGTAGCACTGGGTGCCAGCTCTCTGCAAACAGACTCGAGTCACCAAACAGATTCGAGTCACAAATTCAACAAAGCGTCAGCTGGGTTGTCATCTCAGCCACAGCAACTGTAACTACAGAAGCTGGGGTCACACTGTATTGACCAAGCTCCCCTGCTCTGGGCTGGTCAGGGTTATCCATGAGGACAGATTAGCAGATTAATGGGAGTGGCCTGGGGGTCCCTGTGAACCTCACTAGAAACATATCCTGGGGGGACGCAGGGAGGTGAGGAGCTAGGAAAACTGCCTTTTCTGGTTCCTTTCTCACAGCTCTGTGTCTGGAGAGACATGCTCACCTATTCTACAAGGGGTTAATTTGAAGAGAGGCTGCCTTCATGGGATGAAGGGATTTAGGAGGAGCCCCATCATTCTGGGGGTTGCAGGAGGAAGGGAAAAGAAGAGTCTGAAACTTCTGGTCTGCCTCAGTTTGGGTTGGGGCAGGGTAGACTTGAACGGGAGACCCTGATGCATCTAGCATCTAGCCACAACCAGAAAGGAAACAATTTGATGTGAGTTCAACAAACACCTGTTGGAACACAAAGCTGAATCAGACAGTATGTCCTCGTGGAGCTTGGTGTCTAGATGTGCCTGTCTCCTCCACCAAATGTACCAAGGAGTGTGACTTAGGAACCATTGGGTGCTCAGTAAAAATTTGTTGAATGAATCAATAAATGCATGATTGACTCTAATACAACACAATCTGAGGTAAGTGCCATAAGAAAGGTTTTGTTCCTTTATTACCACTAAATCTCAGGGCCTGGTACACAGTGGTTGCTCAGTAAACATTAATTGAAAAAAATGAACAAGTGAATGAATGAATAGAGCTATGGGGCATTCAAAAAAGGGAACAACTAGGTCCTGCTGGAGAAATGAGCAAAGAAAGATCTGATGTCTGAGAAGGCTTTCTGATGGTGGATTATCTGAAAGAATCTATGAAGGACTTTGAGGTGGCAAGAGCACCTTGAATAGCAAAATCACATTTTTTTTCCAATTGTAGAGATGAAGTCTCGCCAAGTTGCCTAGGCTGGTCTCAAATCCGCGGGCTCAGGCAATCCACTCACCTCGGCCTCCCAAAAGTGCTGGGATTACAGACTGAGCCACTGAGCCAGGCCTTTTTTTTTTTTTTAATCAAAATCACATTTTTTAACAATCTGGGTTTATTTCTTTTTGTTTGTTTGCTTGTTTTGAGTCAGAGCCTCACTTTGTCACCCAGGTTGAAGTACAGTGGCATGCTCATAGCCACTGCAACTTCGACCTGCTGGGCTCAGGTGATCCGTCCCCCTCAGCTTTCCAAGTAGCTGGAACCACAGGGGCATGCCACCATGCCCAGTTAGTTTTTTGATTTATTGTAGAGACAGGGTCTCACCAAGTTGCCCAGGCTGGTCTCGAATCCCTGGACTCAGGCAATCCTCTCGCCTCTACCTCCCAAAGTGCTGGAGATTACAGGAGTGAGCAAACACGCAGGCTTGGGTGTATTTCTTTTAAGGGCCTAGTCTTTGAGACCCATTGCACAATTGACCCTTCTCAATGGTGTCTTGTGTGATTGTTCTTGCCAAGTTTGGGTATCACCAGGGAAAAAAACTTCAAATGCTCGAAGTGAGGAATGGAGATAGTCCACATTGTAGTTGACCAAAAGGCATATCAAGAACCACTGAGCAGAAGGTGCTGAGAGGAATATTTTTTCTTAGTATAAAAATTCCACCGGGCTTAGTGGCTCAGCCTGTAATCCCGCGCTTTGGGAGGCCGAGGTGAGTGGATTGCCTGAGCCTGCAGGTTCGAGACCCGCCTGGGCAGGAGAGACCTCATCTCTACAATAAATCAAAGAATGAGCCGGGCGTGGTAGCGCGCGCCTGTAGTTCCAGCTACTTGGAAGGCTGAGGCGGAAGGATTGCCGGAGCCCACCAGGTCGAGGCTGCGGTGGCCGGGAGCGGCCACTGCACTCCAGTCTGGGCGACAGAGTGAGACTCCAACTAAAAAAAAGAAAAAAGAAAAATTCCAACAGGGTGACGGGCAATTTTCTAAGAAGGAGACATGGGTGCTCATGCAAAGGCTGGGTGTCAAGGGAACAAACAAGTCTGGGAGGCTGGGCACAGTGGCTTATGCTTGTAACCCCAGCACTTTGGGAGGCTGAGGAGGGAAGATTGCTTGAGCCCAGGAATTCAGGACTAACCTAGGCAGTGTAGCGAGACTTCATCTCTACCAAAAAATTAAAAAAATTAACCAGGTTTGGTGGTGCGCCTGTAGTCCCAGCTACTCAGGAGACTGAGGTGAGATCGCCTGAGCCCAGGAGTTCAAGGCTGCAGTGAGCCATGAGTGAGCCACTGCACTGAAGCTTGGGTGACAGAGTGAGACCCTGACTCAAAAAAAAGAAAAAAAAAAGTCTAGGGAATCAACCAGTCTCATTGCCAGTTACCAACATGGACCAGGCCTACTGTGACTCTTCCTGCTAACCATACCCCTGATCATCTCTGCCCTCCTGAAAGTTCATCCCTACAGTGTACAGGGTTTCCTCTCCCTTGATCTAACCTCCCATTCTCTTCCCAACCTCCACTAAACCCTCACTCCTCTCTGGCCTCAGTTAAACCTGATTTAACCCTGAGGACATTGCTTCTCCCTCAGCCTGTCAAATGAAAAGTGCTCAACTTGTTATGCCCTCAGGGGCTAGAGGTGAGGTAGAAAGTCTCCCTCTCATCTCAGTAACTGGCACTTCCATCTGCGAGGTTACTGTAGCCAAAAATTAAGGTGTTCTCCTTGATTCTTTTGTATACCTCATACCTCATTTTTAATCCATCAGCAAATCCTGTCAAACTTCAAAAACATTTCAAATTGATCCAATTCTCTCTCTCCCTTTCTTTTTGTTTGTTTGTTTTCTGTTTTGTTTTTTTGATGTGGTATCTCATTGTAGCCCAGGCTACAGTGCAGTGGCACACTCACAGCCACCACAGCCTCAACCTGCTGGGCTCAGGCGATCCTTCCGCCTCAGCCTTCCAAGTAGCTGGAGCTACAGGCGCACACCACCACACCCAGCTAATTTTTTAATTTATTGTACAGATGAGGTCTTGCCATGTGTGCCCAGGCTGGTCTCAAACCCCTGAACTCAGGCAATCCTCTGGCCTCTGAGATTATAGGCGTGAGCCACTATGGTTGGCCTCAACCTTTCGTGTCTTAGTTTTGGGCATGGTCATCTCTCACCTGGGCTTCCTGCCATATTAGCCCCCTAACTGGTCTCCTTTCTTCCATTCTTGACTTCCTGGGAATTTTCTCCATAGAGTAGCCAACATTTTTTTTTTTTTTTTTTT